>NC_053492.1:183814777-184042277 GCF_905171775.1 Rana temporaria
TCCTCCTTATTTGCCTAGGCTATTTGCAAGGGTTTCTGGGATAGGCATCATGTTTCCCAGTAGTCCTTGCAAACCTGACTGAAACCTATGACATTGCTTGTGCACTGAGCATGTGCGAGATATGCAAAGCTGAAATCCAGGAAGTCATACAGTCTGGCTTCATGATGCCCACACTTAAGATGGCCACGGTCTATTTCTAGATTATAAACTATTTAAATGCTGTAACAACCTAACAAAACGGACCTTAGTTTACAGACTAACTTTACTAGAATACATTAAGCTTGTGTATTACAGGGGTATTTATATTTAAAAAGTGAAATTGTGGGTGGAACTCCCCTTTAAGAGAAGATACAGACAACATAACAACACCCATAAGAGGCTTTACCTATTTCCTTCACTATCTGAAACATAAAAAAATGCATTGCCTTTGTTTGGATATACTGTCAACATTTACGTGGTAGTCTATGAAAACCTGGTTCCCAGAGACCACTCTCAGGAGACATAACAATCAGAGAAAGTCCATTAAACTCTTTGGCCTTGTACACACGGGCCAGAATCTCGTCAAGAAAAAAACGTTTTTTTCTGACGAGATTCTTGGCAAGAATCTCTTGCCGCCTGAGTGTACACACAGACCTTTCAAAAGAACCGCGGTTCTTTTGAAAGGCAAGAACGCAGTGACATCTTCGTGTACGACGAGCACGCGCTCGTCACATTCGATGCCGTCACCGCCATCTTGCTTGACCCTACCTATGAAGTGGAAGCTACCGCGCATACGTCAAAGTCATTTCGAGCATGCGCGGGTTTCCACGGCGACAGGTAAGTATACACACTCTCGGGTTTCTCGTCGGGAAGCAGGCTGACAAACCCCAAGAGAAAATAGAGAGCATGATCTCTATTTTTCTCATCAAGATTCAGGCCAGATTTCTTTCCCGACGAGAAACCTGAAAGCCTTGTACACACGCTCGGTTTACTCGGCAAGAATGCTCTGCCAGCAGTTTTCTTGCTGGTTCTTGCCGAGAAAACCGAGCATGTATACAAGGCTTTTTGTCTGCAGTCTCAGGCAGCCAGCTACAACAGATTTTCTAACTTCTGTTACAGACTAAGCACTGTTTTTCCTAGGGATTGGCTTTGATAACATGCACTAGAGCCATACCTGCCATCACTTCAGGAGACTGAAAGAATTCATCAGGATGCAGGTATCCCCTTTGTGGAGCAAGGCACCAAATCACCCGAAGAAGACATAGAACTCCCCACAGCATCCAATCTTCCATTTCTGCAGCCACATACAATAAAGACATTGGTAAATACATGACTCTAAATGAAAACATATATTGTGCAATATAAGGGCAGGGTTTTACATACAAACCAACATCTTATAAAAATCATGAAAAGTAAACACTTCTCTAGACTAAGGGTTAAAGATTAACTCTCTGCATCCATGGAAGGCACAGAAAGAAATATATGTTATATATATATATATATATATATATATATATATATATATACTGTGTATATATATATATATATATATATATATATATATTAATTACATATGTAGCACTACCCCCGGAGGAGCTGCTGGTTGTTTGGGTGGCACACTTACCTCATGGCTCCCCCGAATTCCTAGGGGTGACTGATGCGTATTGCATTTGGTAGAAGTAAAGGAATGTCCGCAACAGGTGTTCTTTGCTGTGCTCTTTATTACCCAGCCGAGTAAAAACAATAAACTTGTGGTGAGGAAAGTAAAGTTGAAGAAGAAAGGAGAATAGCAAATTCAGCCGTGATTATAGGGAAACAGGCCTGCTCCCAAGCGTAACACTTCTCTGCGCCACTCCTGCCTGAGTGGGATTAGCGTACACGGACAGGCCTCTCTAACTGACCTGGCAGCCGGAGTATCACTCGAACATTTGTAGGATAAAGTCCCTGCCACAGACCCTCCTTGGTGAACTTGAACTTGAGGAAAAGTCTCTGCCACAGACCCTCTTTGGTGAACGTCAGGGAGACACCTCTGCCACAGGCCCTCTAAATTGTAGTTACGGAGGAAATCCTCCTTAGCTGAATTACGCCTGGATCTCCTTCAACTTGTCGTCCAGGTACCGACTGACAGGTGATCAATCCTTCAGTGTCCGGCTACCTTGATCCCCGGTGGTTTGTCGAGGCCCTATTGGATCGCCAGCCTCTCAATGGCGCTCCGCAGACCGACTCCCCACCGAACAGCAATACAGCTTGGGATCCTCAAAGGTGGAAACCCAGTCGCTCTCTGGGTCACCGTCGCTGTTCAGATGCTCCAGGCCACCATGGCCCCGGAACCAGGAACACCACGTGGC
Organism: Rana temporaria; assembly: GCF_905171775.1. Taxonomy (NCBI): domain Eukaryota; kingdom Metazoa; phylum Chordata; class Amphibia; order Anura; family Ranidae; genus Rana; species Rana temporaria. Next base: position 183,817,105 of record NC_053492.1, read on the forward strand.
ACGCACGCCCCGGCCAGGTAGGCCATAACGCCGGGGCGCCGTGATGTGGTCACCCTAAAGGTGGGTGCCACACTCAAAGAAGAAGACCCAGAACTAATGGCGTCTGCCCCATAAATACCCCTCCCCAGCATGCACAGCGAGGTCAAACCCTCCTGATTGGCTTCTGGGAAAGAGCACCCAAACCTTGACTCCACTGCTGCCACCTACAGCACCGGGTTGGAAGAACACCCCAGCACAACAGAATAAGCCCACAGCACAGCCAAGCTGAGACAGAGACCCTGTTTAACACATAACAATTTGGATCAGAGTTTAACCACTTGACAACCGGGCCTATTTTGGCACTTCTCTCCTTCATGTAAAAATCAATTTTTTTTTGCTAGAAAATTAATCAGAACCCTTAAACATTATATATATATTTTTTTTAGCAGACAGCCTAAGGAATAAAATGGCGGTCATTGCAACTTTTTTTCTCGCACGGTATTTGCGCAATAATTTTTCAAACACCTTTTTTTGGGAAAAAAATGGTTTCATGAATTAAAAAATAACAAAACAGTAAAGTTAGTCCAATTTTTTTATATAATGTGAAAGATGATGTTACGCCGAGTAAATAGATACCTAACATGTCACGCTTTAAAATTGCGCACACTCATGGAATGGTGCCAAACTTCAGTACTTAAAAATCTCCATAGGCGACGCTTTAAATTTTTTTACAGGTTACTATTTTCGAGTTACAGAGGAGGTCTAGTGCTAGAATTGTTGCACACGCTCTAACGCATACGACGATACCTCACATGTGTGGTTTGAACGGCGTTTACATATGTGGGCGGGACTTGCATGCGTGTTCGCTTCTGCGCGCAAGCTACCGGGGATAGGGACGTATAAAAAAAATTTATTTTTATTTTTATTTTACTTAATTTTTTTTTTTTTACACTTTTTTTTTGTTTTGATCACTTTTATTACTATTACAAGGAATGTAAACATCCCTTGTAATAGGAATCAGTGTGACAGGTCCTCTTTATGGAGAGATGTGGGGTCAAGGCATCTCTCCTCCAGGCTTACAAGCATGAAATCGGTGAAAAAACATTCACCGATCTCACACCCACAGCCGCGAATGCGGCTTTGTTTACTTCTGGGTACCGGGCGTGACGTCATAACGTGACAGTCATAGATATAACTGGTGACCCAGTCATAGATATAACTGGGAGAGCCCGGAGAAGCACCGGATGGCGGCGGGAGGGGGATGTCCCCTCCCGCTGCCAATAAGAACGATCAAGCGGCGGAGCTGCAGGCATCATTCAGATATCACCGCACAAAGTCAAGGACGTAATTTGACATTCAGCTGTTGTAAAGTGGTTAACTACACTCTGATCTCCCTCTAAATTTAACTAGCACCGGTACTGTAAAGTAACCAGGCGCTACACATATATTTCTTTCAGTGCTTTCCATGGATGCAGAGTTAATGCTGTGTGAGAGAGAAGAGGGAGTCCAAGGGACACACCGCTGTATCCCGCGCTGTTCTGAGGTCTGTAAAGTGTATTAATGTACTAGAGTTTAATGTCTGCACTGATGGGAGGGGGTGGCCTGCACTGAGGGTGGTCTGCACTGATGGAGGGGGTAGTCTGCACTGAGGGGAGTCTGCACTGATAGAGGGGGTCTTTATTTGATTGAGGGGGGTCTGTATTGAGGGAGGGGGATCTATACTGCGGGAGGGGGGTCTGTACTGAGGGAGGAGGATCTATACTGCAGGAGGGGGTCTGTACTTAGTGGGGGGTCTATACTGAGAGAGGGGGGTCTGTACTGAGGGAGGGGGGTCTGTAATTAGTGAGGAGGGGTATATACTGAGAGAGGGGGGTCTGTACTTAATGGAGGGGGTCTGTACTGAGGGAGGGGGTCTGTACTGAGGGGGGAATATAGTTGGTGGAGGGGGGGTGACACCATTTTTTTCCGCACCAGATGACATCAACCCTGGTGATGCCACTGTACAGTATCTCACAAAAGCGATTACACCCCTCACATTTTTGTAAATATTTTTATATACAATGTAAAAAAGTGATTGTACAGCTTGTATAACAGTGTAAATTTGCTGTCCCCTCAAAATAACTCCACACACAGCCATTAATGTCTAAACCACTGGCAACAAAAGTGAGTGCACCCCTAAGTGAAAATGTCCAAATTGGGCCCAAAGTCACATGGGCTGCTCAGGGAGTAAATGCTTGACATAGGAACACACTGAAAAACAAGCATGCCTACTCGGGAGGGACAGAGAATGGCAAGATCAACTAGTTATTTTGTTTTTTTTACAGAATACATAAGACAAATCCTATAGTAGGTAAGTGAGCATGATCAGCATGCAATACATTGTTTTTACTGATGTGAGTTTAATGTCACTTTAAAACCACAGTTTAGACTGCCATGTACTCACTACAAATGTTTCTACCACTGAGATCAATTCCTCAAAATCACAGTGTGTATATAGAACCCTACCCTTTTGTTTAGGATAAGGGGTATTCAATTTGTTTTAAGTAATCGATGGACTGCTGAGTAAGACCACATCGGCTGAAATGCATTAGCATCTCTGTCATACTTTGACCTCAGGATGGGAATGAGATATATATAGATATATATAAGATCAGAGACTGAATGCTGACTCTCTTTGTGCTTGGATGAGGCAAACAGGAGCCTGAGCGACCACCAATATCCCCTGTTGATGATGTGGAATAATGGGTGTGGGAGGTAGAGCTCTTCTGTGTGCAGAGTACCTATTGTGCAGCACTTTCCAAGAATATTTCAATAAGAGACCTTGGAGCCTTGAGGACAACTAAGATGCCAGCAACTATAACAATTTAAATGACCACTATATAAAACAATACAATTTTCTGTTCTTGTAACCGTTTGTGGTTCATAGTATTCAATATATAAATGGGAGATTCTGGCTATCCTGAACTCCATACGAGAAGGAAGTTTAACAGCAAACACAAAAAAATGCACCATAGGTCTGGAAGAGGCACAGTACTTTGGCTACACCATTGGGCAGGGTCTGGTAAAACCCCTAACACACAAGGGGCCAGATCCTCAAAAGAGATACGCAGGCGGATCTGCTGTTCCGCCTGCGTATCCCTGTTTCTATCTTTGGAACTGATTCCAAGTGATAGACAGAAGATCCGGCAGGTGTAATAGTTTTACACTGCCGGATCTTAAGATGCAGTACCGCGACCGCCGCTGGGGGCATTCATCGTCCAAATTACGCGTCGGGTATGCTAATGAGGAGTTACGTCGATCCTCAAAGCTTTTTCGCGTTCGCTACGTCGCCGCTACGTTAGTTTCCCGTCGCTTAGTTACACTTTTGTAAAGCAGCCCTACTTTTACACAGCAGGCGTACTGCTGTGTAATGTATGGCCGTCCTTCCCGCGTCAAATTTTTAAATTTTACGTCGATTGCGTAAGCCGTACGGGAATACGGAAATACTCTATGCGCCGCGACAATCAAAAAATTACGTCACGTCGCGCAAAGCACGTCGGGAAATTTGCGTCACAAGCATGTGCAGTACGTCCGGCGCGGGAGCGCGCCTAATTTAAATGGGACTCGCCCCATTAGATTAGGAACGCCTTGCGCCAGACGGATTTGAGTTACACCGCCGCAAATTTCCAGGTAAGTGTGTTGTGGATCGATACCTAACTTAGGAAATTTGCGGCAGTGTAACTTAAATCTGTTAAGTTACGTTGCGCTGCGGGGCTGTGGATCTGGCCCAAGGTGTGAAAGCAATTAGGGATCGACTCCCTCTGGTAATGAAAAAGGCATGACTAGTGTAGTCCAGAAGTACCCTTAATACTTTTACCGTTATGACCCTTATACTCCACCCCTTACTTAAACCCCAATACTTAACCTATAAAAGTAGAGACCACACCTTAGTTTATGGAGTAAAATGGCCACAACAGCCTATTTATTTAAACATTGTAAGGTAAAACTCCAACTCAAAATAATCAAACATATCAAGCATATATATAACAACATTAACACAAACTGTTGGTCTTTTGTGGCAGCCCCCCCACTCCACCATGTATATATAACCAATGCACTGCGGGCCAAAATTAACACCTTAGGCCTCCAGCCGTGTAGTCCGCTCGGAGACAACCCCCGCCCGCAGTGCAACCATTACGGTATTCCAACCAACCTTCAGCTGAAATACACCGAAGGGGCACATACTACTGATGAGCCCCCCACCCCCATTTTATCACATTTCTTACTGCCACCGTAAAAGTCCAACAGAAAATACCGCCAATCCTGGCTGTCATGATGACCATCCGCCTGTGCACCTGTAAAAGAAGAACACACAAACAACAAACAGGTAATGCATAAGGGAGGGAGGGTGGGAAAAACTGCCTCCTCCAAGTCTCACTACAGAACTTCTGTCCCCCTCTGTCCCCGCCTCCCCCTTAAATATGGCCACTCCCCTACAGCTCTTTCTGCTCCTCCACACCGCCCCTCTTTCCCTTTAACCCTTTCCGTGCACCCTAGACACACAGTCATGCCCGGCCCTGCACTATTTGCCTCTGTCTTTTATGTTCCCGGGCCTCACTAGTTAGATTCTATCAAGGCATTCCAGGTTACTATAGTTGGGTTATCACAAACTTTACCACCTTAAGCCCTGTACACACGATCAGTCCATCCGATAAGAACGGACTGATGGTCTGATGCGCCTACACACCATCAGTTAAAAAAATGATCAAGTCCAACGCGGTGACGTAAAACACAACGACGTGCTGAGAAAAATGAAGTTCAATGCTTCCAAGCATGCGTCGACTTGCGCGGGTTTTTAACCAATGCTTTTGCATACTAACCGTCGGTTTTGACCTATCAGTCAGGCGTCCATCGGTTCAATTTTAAAGCAAGTTCTATTTTTTTGGACCGAAGGATAACTGACCGATGGGGCGCACACACGATCGGTTTGGACCTAAGAAACGGTCCTTCAGTCCGTTTTCATCGGTTTTGACTGACCGTGTGTACGAGGCTTTAGAGTGACTTAATCAAAGGGAAAAATTATATGTTGAGGGTCCTGTTGCAATAAAGCAGTGCAGATGCTCCCAGTGTAGGTCTGCGGGCTGTTTTGTCATAGCTGGAGAAGAGCATTCGGTCGCGTATTTGATTTGAAAGCTGATGTTAGCCAATAGAAACTATAGCATTGTAGAGAATGAGTGCCTGCCTATTAAATGGGCTCTGAAGGTATATCTATCATGTTATCTGCTGGGATGTTGCTTGACTTATAACAGACCATGCTTCTCTACAATGCATGGTCTGGGCCAAAAAAACAAATGAGCCCCCCACTGATTTGATTCTCCAAGATTTCGCATTCAAGGTTGAATGTTGGGTGGGCTCTTGTGAAAAAAAAAAATCAAGCTTGAGAAAGGTGCGCGCTGTGATCCCCCAGAACTCACAGTGCTAGCACTGAAACGCGTTGCATTCTGGGTCCTGTGACGTCATCCCCCCTCTCTGCACGCCGTTGTGTCCCAGCGTGCGCTTCAGCTCTCTATCTAGCTGCCGCACAGTTTACCTGGAAACTTCCTGTTTGGGAAAACAAGCACCTGCATTCATCTCTGCAACACACAGCAGCTGCAAGTGGACTTCACCAACACGGCTAAGAGACTGACTGTCCTATGGACCCCATCTTTATGCCTAAATACAGTAACTTCTATGTGAGTAACTTGATGCTGTTTATACATTAAAAGTTTACAGTCTTTTCTAAGTGGCGCCTGTTGTTGTTTTCTTTCTGTTACATGTTTGGAGTTTGGCTTCAGCTCCCTTCACAAGGCTGCCCAGATCCTACAGACTGTCATCTCACTTCAGAGCCTGGTGCTCAAAGGATTTTTTACTTGACATGTGTTATATCTTCTAACTGCAGCGTGCGCCATTACTGTGTATATTTTACGTTGTAAACATCGGGCTATCCTTTTACTTCGCTCTTTGTCCTTTATTTTTTATGTGTTTTTTTCCGTTTAATGTATTATATTATCTATTATTATGCCCCTCTTTTTAGCTGTTTTAATTACTAATAGTCAATGTGCTAATTTAACCTCCATATGCATTATTTCATTTGGTATAAAACCCAAGTGTATATATGTTTTCATCACAGTGTCTTTTGCGGACATGGTTCATGCCCGCACTGACATAGTATTTTTTGCATACACTGTTTGTATGGGGTATTTTTTGTGATCCCCATTTGGCAGTATTACATGGCTTCAGCCTTCGGTGCGGTTAGCCTGAGACCAGGGTTGTAATACCTGGGTGTCTTTACCAGGGCCTTACCTTGTGCTGTCCTTGTGGGTAGTGTAAATGTTTTAATCTTTTAAATGCTCAATTTTTTATTTCTGGTTCTTTTTCCCTCACTATAGAGGGTTAACTGACCAGTTGCTGTGGGCTTGCTTTGAGGCATTGTCTGTTTACAGCGCTGCACAGCACGATACGCCCCCACCCGGTCGAATCCGACGGGTGATTGGCGATCTGAAGTGAGGCTTGGTTTCCTCTGCTCCCGTCCTGCGCACGCGCGTGCACTCCAGCACAACAGCCAATCCAAAAAGCGAGGCTTGGTCTTTGAGATGACATGGCGGGCTCTGATTCGTCCCGCCATCGAGGCTCGATGCCAGCTTAATGGCTAACCCCATAGTGAGGCTTGGTCCTCGAGACGATTTGCCGGGCTCTGATTCGTCCCGACATGGAGGCCTGGTTTCACTATAGTGATGCCGTGCGTGCGCGCATGCGCGCATGACGCCAGTAACGCTGAGAGCTTGTTTTTTTCTTTTTTTTTTGCTATAAGTTTAGGGGGTGATGCAGTGGCCGCCCTTGCCCTTTGATAAAGTGAATTATCACGAAACTAGTCAGGGCGGACCGAGCGGCACACTGGCATCACCCCTTAGGCTGCTTGACTCCTACCAAAACGGGTTTACCTGCATGCGACCGGCCGGTGCTGCAGGTTTAAGGCTGTTTAATTTTCTGCAAATTGTGAGTTTTTAACCGTTATGAATTTGTATTCAATACATTTTAAAAAAGTTTTTACACTATCGAGGCATCCTTGTCTCTTTCCATACATGTGATCACCACTTTTGGAGCCACTGATAAGGAGACGATCCATGCCAGGCTGTTCACTTTCCATTTGAGCCCAGCGGTTTGCTATATACTACAGGCGTTCTGTGGTCTCCTGTAACTAAGGGACCCATTTGTTCTCATAAGCAGATTTGTATGCTTTTTGGTGGAGGGCACTATTGGAATATCACCTATCAACACATGTCACAATGTTTTGTCTAAGTTTACAATAATAAGGATCCTTTCATTCGGATCAATGAGGATTTGAATTTCCCCCTTTCCTTTTCTTTGAGGACTTCAGAATCTTTGGACACTTTTTCTTTGTTTTTTGCTTTTGATATTTTTATGTCAGCCCTCTCCGCCAGGAGAATCATGGGCCTTCGCCACTTATGAGGACACATATATTAACTTATATTCACAGTTTGTGTATTAGTGTTTTCTTCCTTTTTATATATATATATATATATAGTATCACTATATGTATTTCGTTTATTAAGTTAGTAGCGTGTTTTTTTCTTTTTTCCACATCATTACAGCAGATTGGAGCTACGCATGACCCCTTCATCGGGCATGTGACCCCTTCATAGTGACATGCCTGATGCAGTAGTCCTGGGTGGCTTTGTAGCTCTACAATCTGCTGTAACTATGGTATCACTGATTAAAGCTTTGGACCCATTCTGTAGATCCTTGGTGTGCTGGTGACATTCTCTTGCTGACTTGACACAGTTCCAGTTTTTGGTCACTTCAGCACCCACTTATATGCACATCCATTTCTACAGGAATGTGTGCATTGGGAATAGTGAGTTGGAACTTTCATTTTTGAAGATGACCTCTACAGTAAACACAGACATACAGTATAGAAATAAACGCTCTGTATTACCAGCAAGATGCGTATTACTATTTTCAGTAATAACTGATTCAGGCTCTCCAAAGGTCAGCTGTAAAAACACATTATCATTTCAGACAGTACTGCAGGCTGCATTGATTTGCTACCACAATTATATTAGTCTCTCCATTTTCAGTAAAAGATCAGTTTTTCCTTTCAACACATCACAATGTCTCCTACTTGGGTTCAGGGAGAGAACTGGTCTGTTGAGAACACAGTGTCACAGTAAAAGAATGTTGATAAAAACGTAATAGTACATTACTCTTATATCCGAATCCAGTGATTTCCCAGCATTTGTTGAACAAACAATTACAATAAATAATCTTGGCAGACACAAAGATCAAGCCTAAACTCGATGCACTCAGTTCCTATTTTGAGACTGCAGAAATAAAACCTATTCATATTTTATTAAAAATGTATTCATATCTGTTTTGTGCAGTCTTGTAGCAAGTAACATCATGACAGCTTCTCATTCTTCTTCCAAGAGCGGCGGGGGGGACGGGCATTCTTCCAGACTGAGTAACACTCATGTAATGATGTATGATTTCCACTCAGTCCTGGGGTACTGTGGGCCCAGCATATGTAATGACATGCCCCCAGGAATGAGCAGAATGACATTACTAACATTCTGCCCAAAGAGGACTGCCAATGGTGGACCCAGGAGGAAGCTAGGGACAGCACTGGAGTATGGTGAGGGTATGTAAACCCTAAAAACTTTTATCATTTCTCCCTTTTGGTATGTTAAATATAATGTACTATTGAAAGCGTTTGGTAAGTTGAAAAATACCTATTGATCATGTCAGATTTCAGAGCTGCTATATCCAAATTTTCTATATTATCTTAAAGGAGTCTTATTAGCCCCCCTAGTTCTTATCATGGGCTATAGAATAATCAGTTCTAAGGTTGTGGAGATGAGGACAGTGGTAGAGATACAAGCCCGGATTCACAAAGCACTTACGTCGATGTATCTCAAGATACGCCACGTAAGTACAAATGTGCGCCGTCGTATCTGTGCGCCAGACCCACAAACTAAAATACGCCTAAAAATAGGCTTCATCCCGTCGACGTAACTTGCCTACACCGGCGTAGAGTGGGCGCATATTTACGCTGGACGCATGTGGTGCTCCCATTGATTTTGTATTCAAATATGCAAATGAGGGAGATACGGCATTTCACGAACGTACATGCGCCCGACGCAGGCTACGCGATGTGCACGTAAGTTGTACCCCATAATGGAGGTGTAACTCAGCAACAGACGTGCCCACAGGTCAGCTGGAGAGCAGCTGCAGCAGCACCGTTACGGACGAGCTGAGAAACCACACTTGCAGGACAACATGCCAGGGTCAGCCATGGTCATAGCACTACTGCGTCCACAGGCACAGAGGAGGGCACAGGAGAGGATATACCGAACGCGCATGAACGTCTTTGGCATGGCGGAATTGGAGGTGAATCGCATCTTCAGATTCAGCCCTGATGCCATCCTGGAATTAGCCACAGCCCTGCATGATGAAATCACCAGCCAGACAGAACGAAAATGAAAATTAGATTTAGTCACACAAAAATAAAAAATCCTCACACGCATGTCCCTCCACATCATCAAACCCACCCATGAGCATCTGCGGCAGAAGGCAATGCAGGATTTCTACAGCATTGCGGATTTCCACGCACCGTGGGGGCCATTGATTGCACACATGTGGCACTACGGCCCCCCCGTGCCACAGAGCACATATACCGCAATTGTAAGCAGTGGCATTCCATCAACGTACAAGTGATAGCCGATGCCCATTGCCTCATATGGCACGTCCGTTCCAAACACCCAGGGGTCAGCCACGACAGCTACATATACCGTCAAAGCAACATCCCAACAGAATTCGAACAGAACGTGTACAGGGACAGCTGGCTGCTTGGTGAGTGACATGGGTGTCAGGCATGACTGTCCGACCCCATGATGCAGACATCACGAGGGGCACATGCACGACTAACATCCTCCTGTCTTTACTCTTCCAGGTCACTTGGCATATGCACTTGGGGCCCATCTCCTGACTCCATACCGGAATCCCCAAACCAGAGGAGAGAGAAGATACAATGCTGCACACATACGCACCCGTGCAGTGGTGGAGCACACATTCGGCATCCTGAAGTCCCGTTTCCGATGCCTGGATAAGTCCGGGGGGACCCTGTTGTATTCCCCAAACTTTGTGTGCCAGATCATCAGAGCATGTTGCGTGCTGCACAACTACGCCATGAGAAAGGGCCTGGAGATTGACATATGTGATGACCTAACCCCCGAACCAGACAGTCCCCCCCAGCCCGAGGCTACCCGTCTGCTGAGGGAACAGCAGTCCGGAGTTGCCTCGTGGAACGCATCTTTGCACGTTAAACACACACACATTCATCATGGCACACGGACAATGCACACATGCACACCACTGTGGTCCCTAGCTCACACACACCACATCCACCTCACATTGGTTTAGCCCAAGTCCACCGCGCGGGACTTGGGAGCAGCAACGCCACGCCAAGGTCCCAATGATGTTGCTGTCCATTCATACCACATTCACACGGTCGTGGGGATAACCTCTCCCTGACGATCCAAGGTGACACGCCTTGCTGGCAGGAATGTCACACACACATTCACACACCAGTCACACTGTAGCCTGCACTCCTGACCGTGTGCAGTGACTAAAAAAAAGAAAATAGGGATCATGCCATTGTCCGACATGGCATGCCCTTACAGGAGGACGGCACATCCATCTGTGCACGTCTCTCAAAACAAAAATAAAGCTCATAGTCTGAGCGGCATACATCCAGAGGAGAGTGATTTGCCCTCTCGTGGGCCAGGCCTCGTGCCCAGGGTTCGGCTCCTCAATAGTCGTGGCGACGACTGGGGTGGGGCATCAGGAGGAGGTGCATCCCCTGGGCTGTCGCTCCTGGCAGATGTTACCTGCATGCCCTCCAATGCTACGGCAATGCGTGTTAGCACGCTGTTGGCCTCAGCCTGCATCCGCAGCTGCCTGTCGTTAGTCTGCCGCTGGAGGCACCTGTTCTGGCGACCCTCCGCCTGGATAGCGGCAGTGTTGGCCTGTACGACCACTCCCAGGCTCTTCACCTCCGCCACGATGCCTACTGCTGTGGCCTGTAGCTCCCCAATCGCCATGGTATTACGATCCAGGCTGGCCTGCACATCCGAGCCCTGGTCCCCAGATGGTGAGGGACCCCCTGCTACCATGTGGTGACGCATGGCCTCAAGGATCTCGGATTGGTCACCCAGGCATGTGACCATGGCAGCGCAGTTTGCGCTCACCTCCTGCAGGCAGTCCGAGATGGAGCTGGTATGCTCAGCCTGCTGGGTGAGGCACTGCTACATAGCGGCTGCGGTGCCCTGCACAGCCACTGTGCACTCAACCTGGGTCTTTGCTGAGGCGGCCAGGCTGTCAGCCACACGGTGCAGGTCACAGGCTAGATCTCCCATGTGGCGTGTCTGCCGTGCCTGCTCCCTCTCCAGCCCTTCTTGGAGGGATACAGCTACACCCCTGGTCTTCCTCAAAGCCTTCCTGGGGGATGGAGAGGCTTGTGTCTGTCTGGACGGGGTGGCCCTTGAGGGCGTTCCCCTGGATGGGGTAGCCCTGGATGGGGTAGCCCTGGATGGGGTAGCCCGGGAGGGGGTTCCCCTGATGGGTGTGGAGGTCTCTGAGGGTCCGGGTAAGATGGAAGCCTCCTCAAGATAGAGGCATTCCTCAAGATGGAGATCCACTGGCTCCTCCTCAACTACCTCTAGAGCAGAGGTGTGGGCACTCCCCTCCACCGATATTATGTGGCTTCCCAGGGGGTCAGGCTGAGGCTGATGTTCCGGGGATGGCGTGGATCGGACACAGGCAGCAGATGGCTCAGCTCCCTCCAGCACATCTGTGGATGACACAAAGCATTCGCATGTTGGTGGACCCACACACTTGTCACATGTTCCCTTGCACCCCCTCACATGCTACACACCGGATGGGGGATAAAACACACTTACCTGTCCTCAAGTCCTGTTCACTGGAGTCAAAGCCCTCCAGGCCCTCCATCTGCTCCTGCTCCAGGCACATGGCAATGACCTCCTTCCCAGCTGTCAACTTCAGAGAAGATGCTGGCCAGCTTATCCCGGACACGCCGACGCATATCATTAATCTTCTTGGCGATGTCCTTACAGGTCCTGGATTCATGCCCAAGGGCATTGATCTCCAAGGTGACCTTCTGGAGGATCTCCTATCCCTGTCCACCTCAGTATCAGACATGGCTCAGACCGCAAAAGTACTCTGCTCCAGGGGGAAGACAAGCAAGCTGGTGTACTTTTGCGCTGGACGGGCGTATGGCTGGGCGTATTTATGCGCTCGGCGTAAGCCGGTGGGCCGGCGTATCTAAGGAAGTTGCGCCGGCGTGGTTGTGAGCATGCGCATAGGGGTGCGGTGCATGCGTTCGTGTCACGGTGCATGCGCCGTTCTTGATACGCCAGGCATAAAACACTTCTCCATGCTCGGACCATCATTTGCATGGGGTCACACCCACTTCCACCTATGCCAGCCTGCGCCTTCGAAATCTACGCCACGCCGACGCAGCATTGGGAGCAATAGCTTGCTGAATGCAGTGCTTGCCTCTCTGCGCTGCGTTGGCGTAGCGTACAGGAGATACACTACGGCGGCATAAATGTGCGCCGCTGTCTGTGAATCCGGGCCTTAGTAGTTTAGCAAAAGACAACTGGGAAAGTCCAACATTCAGTCCTTAACAGTGCTGTGTGTTGAACCTCACAGCAAAACATGAGGAGCTGTGGGGTTCTGGCACATCAATACAAATTGTTCTGTAATTTTTTTAAAGGATTAAAACATATGTATGTATTGTAGAGATATAATGCATGTTTTTTTGCCTTAAAGTGGAGGTTCACCCGATTTTACAACTTAGCCTTAAACACACGGGCTGACTGGATGTTACAACAGTTCGCTGTCCAAAATCATTAAAAATGCTTCCATACCTTATTTCTGACATCTTCACCAGGCACTTCCTGGTTTCAATCCCGCGGGAGTGGGCGTGTCACTTCGGCTGCGATCGCTGCAATGATTCCTGGGAGCACAGCGTGACGCTGCCCAGGAGATCATTCTCTATAACCCATTACACGTAGTCTCGCGTGATTTCTGCATGTCACATAACTCTTCCAGCCGGTCATGTGACGAGGGCGGATATAATTCCGCCATTTCAAGTCACTGTATCCCAGAAGCAAATCCAGGAGGGCTTCAGAGTGCCCACAATTAAGATGGAAACGTCCATCTATCATTTTTATAAAATATCCTTTCCTGGACAATGACGATCCTGGCGGCTAGAAGAATGACGAGGGTAGCAGATTGAGTAAGGTAAGAGCGCAAGAACGATCAAAAAAAAAAAGACATTCCCGCAGAACCCCCGCTTTAACAAACATCACAAAGCTTAAAGTGGATGAGAACCCTCACATATTTGCTGCAATGTAAAGTAGTGAGTGTACAGCTTGAATAACAGTGTAAATTTGCTGTCCCCTCAAAATAACTCAACACACAGCCATGAATGTCTAAACCGCTGGCAACAAAAATGAGTACACCCCCAAGTGAAAATGTCCAAAGTGTCAATATTTTGCGTGGCCACCATTATTTTCCAGCACTGCCTTACCCTCTTGGGCACGGAGTTCACCAGAGCTTCACAGGTTGCCACTGGAGTCCTCTTCCACTCCTCCATGACAACATCACAGAGCTGGGGGATGTTAGAGACCTTGCGCTCCTCCACCTTCCGTTTGAGGATTCCCCACAGATGCTCAATGGGGTTTAGGTCTGGAAACATGCTTTGCTAATCCATCAACTTTACCCACAGCTCAGCCCTGGGGCCCACTCTGAAGGAAGGGGATCATGCTCTGCTTCAGTATATCACAGTACATGTTGGCAATTATGGTTCCCTCAATGAACTGTAGCTCCCCAGTGCTGGCAGCACTCATGCAGCCCCAGACCATGATACTCCCACCACCATGCTTGACTGTAGGCAAGACACACTTGTCTTTGTACTCCTCACCTGGTTGCCGCCCCACACGCTTGACACCATCTGAACCAAATAAGTTTATCTTGGTCAGACCACAGGACATGGTTCCAGTAATCCATGTCCTTAGTCTGCTTGTCTTCAGCAAACTGTTTGCAGGCTTTCTTGTGCATCATCTTTAAAAGAGGCTTCCTTTTGGGACGACAGCCATGCAGACCAATTTGAAGCAGTGTGCAGCGTATGGTCTGAGCACTGACAGGCTGACCCCCCCCCCCCCACCCCTTCAACCTCTGCGGCAATGCTCATACTTCTATTTCACAAAGACAACCTCTGAATATGATGCTGAGCACGCAACTTCTTTGGTACACCATGGTGAGGCCTGTTCTGAGTGGAACCTGTCCTGTTAAACCACTGTATGGTCTTGGCCACCATGCTGCAGCTCAGTTTCTGGGTCTTGGCAATCTTCTTATAGCCTAGGCCATCTTTATATAGAGCAAAAAATATTTTTTCAGATCTTCAGAGAGTTCTTTGCCATGAGGTGCCATGTTGAATTTCCAGTGACCAGTAAGAGAGTGAGAGCAATAACACCAAATTTAACACACCTGCTCCCCATTCACACCTGATACCTTGCAACACTAAAGAGTGACATGACACAGGGGAGGGAAAATGGCTAATTGGGCCCTATTTGGACATTTTCACTTAGGGGTGTACTCACTTTTATTGCCAGCGGTTTAGACATTAATGGCTGTGTGTTGAGTTATTTTGAGGGGACAGCAAATGTACACTGTTATACAAGCTGTACACTCACTACTTTACATTGTAGCAAAGTGTCATTTCTTCAGGGTTGTCACATGAAAAGATATAATAAAATGTTTTTAAAAATGTGAGAATTGTACTTTTGTGAGATACTGTATGCGTAGGGTTTACATCCACTTTAAGTTTAGTGAACTATTAAAAAAAAACAGTACCAGGGATGGTACTTACAAAGAATGTGACTGCCATGTATGTTGAAAGCTTTAAAGCGGAGCTTCACCCAAAATGGGAAGTTCCGTTTGTTTGCCTCCTCCCCTGCTCCTCTTTAACATTTGGTACTTTTTTTGAGGGGGGAGCAGGTACCTGGTTTTAACAAGTACCCACTTCCACGTGGATTGCTTAGGCGATGACCGGAAGGTCACCCCCTTTGCCCACATCCTTCTGGGACACATCCCAGGTCCCAGAAGACTGTGAGACCATTCACCAGGCGCGTGGCTCGTGCATGAGCAGTAGGAATCTGTTTGTGAAACCGCAAGGCTTCACAGCCAGTTTCCCTTAGTTAAGATGCCGGCACCTGGACTTGAAGTCCATTGAAGAATCAGCTGGATCCCTGGACAGGTAAGTGTCTCTTTATTAAAAGTTGGCAGCTACAGTATTTGAAGCTGCTGACTTTTAATTTTTTTTGGGGGAGACTGTAGCTTCTCTTTAATCCTCTGCCCCAGATACCCATGCAGTATTTTTCCTAGCTTTGCAATGGTTAATACAAGCAACTGGACCAGTCGCATGCACTTGTCAAAAGTGCCAACTATGCCCACCCTCTCCACCCCCCGGCTGTTTAGAAGCTGTTTAATCACTTCCATCCAAAACGCTCTATGAAAAGAGGAGGCATTTATCCTCATTTCCTATTGATAGAGCACTAGTCATGGAAAATATTTCACTAAAATCTGACTCTGATCATTTACCACAGGACAGCCACATGGCAGTTGAATAAACTCTCAGACTTGGCTAAGAGATCGTTGCTCCTGAGGACACCACATTTTTATGACGAGACATGTTGGGCATTAACTTTCAGTGACATCACATCCAGTTCCTGTTGGTAAGCTTCAGCAGCCATCGTGGAGAAGGCAGGACTTGTGTACAAGACTATTGATACCGTTTATTGTGTAAGTGCAACTTTTATACTTTTTATGGATTAATAAATAGTACTTTCACTATGTGAAGCCCTCTTTTTTTCCCTAATTCATGCCACTTGTTGAGAAAATGGTCAGATCATATACTAGCAGTGTGAAGGTTGTGAAAACTATTTAAAGAGGAGGAAAGCTGCAAAGAAGCATGAGTGAATGTATAAAGTGCTATTGACTAGCTTGGTAAAACAAGGGCTCAATATGATCCGGTGAGTGTGGTGTGTTAATTCGATCTTTAGGATTTATCCTCTGCTTGGTTTGAGAGTTCCTTGAGACTGTTTGTTTCTGCCATCCCTCTTGTGCTAGAGTCAGTTTTGTCCAAAGGGGACATTATGTCTGGTGTCATGAAAAGCTGAGTCTACTATTTGCGCACATTATTGCTGCTGCTACATTTCTTACAGTAGACTCAGTTTTACCTAAAGGGAATTCATAACTAAAGTGTTCATGAATAGCTCGCTTCAACATTTGCTGCAAGCAAGGACCCTTGCTCACCCTTCTTAGAAGAAGCTTAGTGCCCCCCCAAGCTCACTACTAAAAGTTACTGGAGTATCCCACAGTTACCCCGAATCTATACAAGTTCAAGTTCTGCAATAAAGCATCATAAAAGCAGACCCCTAGATTGTTCATTGAGCCAAAGGAGTGACTGTGACTGTGTGCCTGGCTGCGGGGCAATTACTGGGAAAATAATTTCCTGGGCATCTATTCAGCGGCCCCAGCAGGGGTGAACGCTACATAAAGTAGAGTAGAGTTACTATTTCAATATATAATGAAAGGAGGTGAGACACTATCCACAAGATATAGATTATTAGGAACCTGTAGGAGCCCTTACCTTAAAGAGGATAAATAGTTTTAATGAGAGAGATAAGTGCATCAGTACTTTGACTGATGTGCATTCCTTTCTTGGAAGGCACCCATGATGTGTATTACCGGCAACTGTGTACATTATTAACTTTAGAGTGGAATATGAATTATTAGTTAAAGAGATATAGATGGAGTTTTTTTTGTTGTTTGGTTTTAAGTATGCTAAGTGCTGTGCTGGACTGAATAATGAAATATTAGGTTTACAATGCATCAGAACCTTCTGACAGAATAGCACACTCAGATTTTTAATCTATTCTCCCCATTTGGAAAATGGGAAATATTAAAATGATAAATTGGGCTTGAGAAATAGAAAGGGTTCATTGTAAACCATAAGTGAGGAATTTACACATTGCTTTTGGCTTGCTTGTACACACAGCTTTATGAGTGTTTGATTTAACCCTCACTTTACAGTGCTTGACTAGATACCCTGCTTGGACTTTTCTACCTTTGTGGTGTTGGAGCCTACAATTAAAATGGATTCACTTGAGAGATACAGTATAGCATTTGACTTACACAACATAGTTAATATTTTGGTCATGCATAATATTTTTATTGTGACACAATTTGAGGCAATACTCATGAGAACCACCTTTACAGCTGCAAAGCTTTTGGGTAAGCCAGTTCTGGATCTCGCTTTATTTTCAACTATTGCCACAGATTCATAGTTGGATTAAGGTCTGGATCATTTGAGGGTTCTTGGTTTTTGGATAATTTCAATGTTCTTGGTTTCAAACCACTCCAGTATGGGTTTAGCTGAGTGTTGAGTTGAGCGTTAAGGGAAAAGTATGGCCAAAGCTCTTTTGGTCATACTTCTCCTATGGATCATAGGCGTGCACTTAGTTTTGCACTCCCCTGTGACCCATATGCAGCTGGGAGCAGGCTAAATCCCATTTTCAACTGAGGTCACAGAGCCAGTCCAGGCTCTGCAGGGATCCCAATTTTTTTTTTGGGGAATCTGCCCAGATAATAAAAATATAAAGTGATTCAGCGCTGGAAAAATAAAAATGAATCTAAATTGCAAGCCAGCACTGCAGATATAATCCAAAAAAATATCTCAAAGTGAATAGGTAAATAATTAGTGCAGCGCAAGTGAATAAATCTAAACATACAAATTATAACACAATAATTCAAACTATTTAAATAGAGTCCATAAAGTGCAAAGTGATAAAGGTGCTCCGAAAAACACAATAGTGATAAATGGTGCAGAAATCTTCATCAGATCTGTGACCCATAGGACAGGATTATCCTCCACCAAGGCTAATGGGTGGCCTCTCACCTCAACACTTCGACCTGTGGCTAGGTCAAAGGGCAAAAAGCAAATCCTCCAAAGAATAGTAATCAGCTCAAATGGGCTCAACTCCAAAGCATCCACCAGATGGAACCAGCGAGTAATATGCAAGGCAACACTAATTTCATCTAATTCAAGACCAAACTCAAAGCAGAGCTCATCAAACTCTTCATCAGTATAGGAGCGGCCCAGGGCCTTGTACAGCATATCTCTCTTCACATTGACAGTCGGCATAGTCTGCCCAGATGCCTGACCAGCAGCAGGCTCAGCCTCCCATCAGAGTGCTGAGAGCCTGAAAAAGCCACTCCCGCCCCTCTACAGTCCGGCGCGCCAGTGAGTGCTGGAGGGGCAGAGCAGAGAGCCGGCGACTGACAGTCAATGGTTCTCTACTCACTGAAGACAGAGAACCGAGTGATCAGCTGTCTTTGGTGGGTGAGATCAGATCAATGCTACATCCATCTAGGTGAGTATGTTAGTTTTTTTTTTTTTATTCCCATACTTCTGTTTTAAATGGATGATTGTCCTACTGGAAAGTGAACCTCCACCCCTCTCTTCTAGAATGAAACAAATTTTCTTCTAGAATTGGCCATGCAAGGCAAAGCAAGAGATTCACTTTAATGGTAGCCCCACAAGCTTATTATACTCATGTTCCTTTTGCCCCCTCGAACTGAGCACTAACTGAGCATCTAATACCACTTTAAGACTGAGCACTTCAAAACTCCAGTGCCAAGAGATCTACAGCTATAGTCTATGACCTGTGATTTTGCATCTGTTCCTGATCTCTGTAACCAACCTAGCTTATTCCCTGACCCTTCTGTAGTTATTCCCTATATGCAGATCTCCCCCTTTTTTGATGCCAGCTTGTTATCCAACTATGATCTCTGGTACCTCGCTATCCAAAAGTTCCTGGCCTGGCTCATCCTTGACTCCATCTCTGCCTGTTGTATTGGTACCATCTTGCCCGACTGTTGCTGATCCTGGCTTGTTCCTGTAGGGCCAAATTCCCAAAAACGTAGCCTAATTTAATTTTCAGCAGTTAAGTTACACAGGCGTTATTTACGCCGGGCTTTGTGGATTGCGACGGGACAATAAAGTTGCGACGGGTGAAAAAAAAAATACGCGCCGGGAAAAAAAATTCAAATTTAAAAAAAAAACGCGGCGATCGAAAAAAAGGTCTGGTTTTACATGGTGTACTAACTTTCCACATTGTAAAACCAGCCCTAATTTTGCGCAAGCAAATCGGAACTTACGCAGAAACCACAATGCTTAAAAGCTTTGTGGATCTGCTTAAGTCCTCATTTGCATACGCAAAGCGGCATTTCAATGAGAAATGCCCCCAGCGGCGGATGTGGTACTGCATCCTAAGATCTGACAGTTAGGCACAGAGATACGCAGGCTGAACAGCAGTTCCGCCTGCGTATCTCTTTTGAAGATTTGGCCCGTACTTTTCTTGCCACCTCCTGTCATCACTGGCTACGTCACGTGATAACTGAACTTATACATTCCAGTGACATCAGTGGCATCATCAACCAGCAAAACTCATGCCTTTATTCCTGCACTCTCCCTCCCATTAACCAGGGGTGCTTGGAATGTAAGAGAGGCTGCTCTTGTCATTTCAGGCTCTCGGTCAAGGTATGTGTCACGCCAGAATGGTCATTTGAGAAGCAGAGGCATAAGTCACATGCTCCCTTATGCCCAAAAAGAGCAGATATTTGTCAAAAGGCACATTTTTAAGCATCTCAATTGTTTTTTTAACTGATATGAATGTAGCCCCTTGCCTTCAAGGGGCCTGTACACACAAGCACATAAATATCAGTAAACTAGCGATGGGTTTAGATTGATAACATGCATTCTGGTTAGTATTTTCTGCAAGTACACATGAGTACACACCTCTATCTTAAATAGGGGATCATATGAATTTTTACGCACGTATATAAGTACTGTATATGCATGTAAATGTGCACACTTTTGCAATTATAATAACCTTTGCTGTGACTTTTTTGATTTTCTTCTAACCCATTTAAACCAATAAATGTTTATTGAAGGGAAGGTAATCTATAAAATGTATTTTTTTTTATCATGTGTTCAATTCAAGTTGCTCAGGAATGTGACAAGTTTACTAAACCCACAATGGTAAAATCAGTCTGTATATGCAGTAAAGCATGCTTATAAATACTCACGGTGGAAGCTAAGGGGTTAATCTTGCATATTGTGTAAAAAAAGCTGTTTGATCATGTCTTCTTTGATTCTCTCTTTCTTCCACAGTCCCCAAACCATCTCATACTCAGTTTGATGTGTATCACTAGAGAGTTTTTTTTTCTTCTGAGGAGGGTGCATGTAATCAGCACAGGGCCCATCAGCACTGTCCTGACAGAGGGTCAGAGGTCATGCAGCCTTTATAGGACAATCAGGGGAGAATGAAAACTCCTCCTACAAGCTTTAAAGTGGTTGTAAACCCTTTACAGACACATTTGCCTACAGGTAAGCCTATAATAAGGCTTACCTGTAGGTACTGTGAATTTCTCCTAAACTTGCACAGTTTAGAAGATATTCACTGTATCCGCAGATACCGGCACACTGAAGAAAAGGCTTGAACGTGCCTTTTCTTCAGCTGATGTGCCGTTACCGGCGGCTCCCACACGCATGATGTCATCACGGCTTCAGCCAATCACAGCTCCGGAGCCCGTGAACCCAAAAGAAACACTCCGGAGACATGTCGCTCATCACAGCTGTGTAAGGGGACTTCTGCACCACCATCGTTCTAAGGTAAGTATTTCATAATGAGCTCATTATGCCTTTGTCTTGCAGGTTGTTTTTTTGTTTCTTTCTTTTTCTTTTGTCTAGGATTTGCAACCATTTTAAGCAGTACTCGTCTGTACACTGATAAAAGTCATAAGACTGCTACCGGTATATACTGCTGATGATAAAAGGTATTTAGCAGTTTATATTTACTAAAATAATTACATTTCCATGTTCTGTGAGAGACCAGATATAGTAAATGCAGGGTCCTGGGTTTAGTAACATTTTAAGCTGGGTTCACACTGCAGCACGGAGTGGCTCAAAGCAGGGGTCTGGTGCGTCCCTGTTCACTGTTTCAGGTCCGATTTCAGTCTGAATTTTTGCCTGAATTTGCACCTGCAATGGACCAGAAGAAGCACAGGACACTTATGCAAATCGCACTGGAGCCGCTCCAGATATATTTGAATCCAGCCTCAAGCTGGACTCCAGTAACAATAAAAGTGGGGATGCACCCATACAGCAAGGATTAACTGCTTTTTTTATGACCAGGGGGTTCAGAAAAGCAGTTTTGCTTATTCGATCCTCCACTCCTGCAGGCTCCTATATGCAGATAGTAGTGTCTCTGCAGACCCTATACTCTGACGGTCTAGGGTCCTCTGACATCATCAAAGCCGATGCAGGATCCATATTCCTGCATTAGATGTTAGGATGCCAAGGCAGAGCTGGCACAATTGGGGGGGGTCATCTGCCAGAGGAGCAGAGGACCAGGTAAGTAAAATGCTTTTACTCCCTAGACCTAGTCATAAACAAGCCGTTAACCCTTGTAGTGTGGGCACAGCTCCACTGCAAGGGAGGAGTTTTAGCTTTACTGATATTGGCCTTTAAATACACATTCTTTTAAGGCATTTTAAAGGATCCATGAGATGCAGGAGTCAAGCATCCTTTCTCTTTCACTATCTTCCATGCCTTCCAATAAAATAAGCCATAAGAGACATGTTTCTGTATAATTATTCAGTACAGTCATTTGGGGCTTATACTATTCCTTGCATGTTCTTCCTCAATATTAACAAGTTGATACATTTTTTGGGGTGTAAATATAACCTTTATGTTGTTTTCTTAATTTAAAATGAAGCAGAATGATGACGTAATAATTGTCACATATTTTACAATGGATGTCTGTATACATATAATCAATAAATAGTGCATGATGATGATCAGCTTCTCTTTCAAACACATTAAATGTGTAGGTTATTACCTACCTCTTGCAATATGTTAATACTCAGACTATGCTGGCACAGTATGCCAGTGGGTACTTCTGTCAGTTCGATGTCTGTTTCCATAGACAGGTTTGCAGTGTTGTGCCCATTGCAAATCACTGGTCCTTAGAATACTCCAATATTCCAATACTCCAATATTAACAATTTGATACATTTGTTTGGGCTGTAAATATAACCTTTATGTTTTCTTAATTTAAAATTAAGCAGAATGATGACATAATAATTGTCACATATTTTAAAATGGATGCATCCAGTTACACTCGATTTTAGAGAGACAATTTGTAAGATATGAACATATTATGATAATTTTACAGGATTTATATATCGCCAACAGTTTGCGCAGCGTTTACAACACGGGGGCAGACAGTACAGTTACATTACAATTCAATACAGGAGGAATCGCATAACAAGCAATGCTCGTTTGTCTGATTGTATGCATGTATTCCCTTCTGATTCCTTCTGTATTGATTTGTATTGTAATTGTACCGTCTGCCCTCATGTTAAGCGCTGTGCAAACTGTTGGTGCTATATAAATCCTGTATAATAATAATGTAGTCCTTTAGTTGTATCTGACTATAGTATTTTCTATGGACCAGCTTTTTGGATGCCATGTCTAATTCACCAATTGAGACCTTTTTCTTTAATAGACTTTTCTTGGTGAATTTTTACAGGGTGGATCACAAGGTCTTTCCTCACCCACCCCAACTGTTTGGGATTGGAACAGCTTGCAGAATTTAATAACATCCAATTTGTATGCACATACTAGAGCCAGTTTACACAGAAAACAATTAATCTACCAGCGTGTCTTTGGCGTGTGGGAGGAAACCTGAGTACCCGGAGGAACGTTACAAAACACAGAGAGGGGAATTTACCAAGGCTGGAGTAGATGTGCATGGCAACCAATCAGCTTCTAGCTTTAATTTTTAAAGCATAACTGAATTGATCGGGGTGAAGTTAGAACCTGATTGGTTAATAAGCATGTTAAGTTGCTCCAGATTCTGCCTGCTCCAGTTTCAGTAAATCCCCCCACCCAATGGAAAACATCATGCAAACTCTATGTAGGCTGTTATGCTGCCTTAATCCAATTACAGCAAATGATGACAGTATTTTTCTCACTGGTTATTGTATTAACAAGCATCATTTTATAAGGTTGTGCTTTGTACATAGAGATGACACTAAAGATGTGGTATTTTTGTGTCTTATCTCCATTATACTCAAAAGACATGCTGGTAGGTTAATCGGCTCCTGTCTAAAAAATAAAAATAAAAATTGTCCCTAGTATGTGTATGTATGAATGTGAGTTTGGGACCTTAGAGTGTAAGCTCATTGAGGGTAGGGACTGATGTGAATGTACAATGTGTATGTAAAAGCGCTGCGTAGATTGACGCGCTATATAAGTACCTTAAAAAAAAAAAAATTCTAGTCATCCAAGAAAAAGAACTACAGCATTTTTTTTCCGATGATCAGCTGAAAATCCCCTGTTTTAATAACAAAGGGGCTTCTCTTTCAGTGAACAATGCAAACACTCCATGTACTACAGAGCCAACGCACAGGATGTCAGTAATCAATCCGATTATATTCTGGAGCCTGTGTGCATTCTTTTCAACCACTAGATGTCGCTGTACAACCCATTGTCACTATGATGACAGTTTTTTAACCTCATCTTTTCTGCAGGCTTGTTGAAACAATTGTATTTTCATCGATCAATACTAAATGTTCTACTACAAACACTCATTACTTGTCAGTAACTATAACAATACAGTGTCTGTAAACATATAATCAATAAATAGTGCATGATGATGATCAGCTTCTATTTCAAACACATTAAATGTGTAGGTTATTACCTACCTCTTGCAATATGTTAATACTCAGACTATGCTGGCACAGTATGCCAGTGGGTACTTCTGTCAGTTCGATGTCTGTTTCCATAGACAGGTTTGCAGTGTTGTGCCCATTGCAAATCACTGGTCCTTAGAATATTCCAGTATGTGCCAAGGTTGGGGGATGTCATACATATGCATGCAGAATATTTATGCTATGGAGAAAATTTGTTTTGTGTGCCACTGAGGACCAACCAACCTAGATCCCCAGACAATCAGCTTCCACACAGGCTGAAATCTTCTTAACACCATCACTGTCTACATCAGCAGCAGCAGCAGCAGCAGCAAAGCCAATCCAACAAAGCGCTCAGCACACACATTGTCCATTAACCACTTCTGTACTGGCACCTTGCTTGGACATTCCTGCACTGAGCCAGTCATGTATTGCTAGGAGTCATGTCATTCTGGCAGTCAGTCTCTGTAGTGGCCATTCTATGTGAAGAGCATTGCTAGCGGTGACAGTGTCTTCTGAAATATGGAAGCAGTTAGCTGGAACAAAGAGAGAGGGGGAGAGGGGGAGAGGGAGAGATGCTACTCAGCTGCAGCATTCATAAAAAGCAACACGAGCAATACTGAGAGTTTTCCTTTTACCAACATTTGGGCAAAATATTTTTATTTATTTTTTTGCAAGATTTATTGGGGTCTATAGGGATCCGATTTTTAGTGTTTTATTTTTTATTTAAGAGCGCAGTGAACATTTCAATGGCTCCTGAGAGTTACGATGGCTGTTTTCAACTATCCTCAACGTATTCTTGTGCCAGGAAAGACCCCGTAACATCCACAATGTTTACATTTTTTTTTCACTTGGAAGTGCAGTCGCTGTAAATCTGAGGAGTAGATCTGAAATGAGGTGGAAGCTCTGCTGATTTTATCATCCAATCATGTTGAAGCTAAAATTTCGTTTTTTATATTCCTTGCATGCCCCCCTCGGATCTACAGTGACTTCCAAATGCATTTTCAGTGCAATTTCAAGTGCACTTTGCACTTGTAGTGCAAAGTGGATTTTCCTTTAGTAAATAACCCCCAGTTGTTTAAGTGTTTAACTAATAACTTATACTTAGGTTTATTAATAAGTGTATATTGATTGGTTTGTAAGAAAGTTATAGCACCTACAAACTATGGTATAGATATTGGATTTTTTTTATACTAATAATGGCGACGATCAGTGACTTATAATGAGACAGCATTAGTGCTGCGGGCAATTTAACACTGACTCACGCTGGGGGGGGGGGCTGACTAACTGCCACTGACATTACCAGTGACATTAATAAAGTGATCAGTTGTATTCACATGTTGTCACGACTGTCGTTTTTTGTATACTATGCATTTAATCCTTATCGCATAGTGGCTGCGACCGCGACTTTGCTATTCATTCTATTTTTGTCCATGCATTGTACTATCTGTACTGTTACCATTCTTTACAATAAAATATTGAAACAAAAAATAAAGTGATCAGTGCTAATAATATACACTATCACTGTACTATTGACACTGGCTGGGAAGAGGTTAACATCTAGGGCAATCAAGGGGTTAAATGTGTGCCCAACGATGTGTAATGTGTGTAAAATGTGATGCTTTTTACTAAAGATCTATGATTTGTATTTATTATTTTTGTGGTATGGTGGGGACTGGCCCTAAAAATGCATGCACAGTGTTTTCCATGTATTGCAATGGCTCTAGTTCACACCAGTGCAGTCAGTTCCATTCAGTATTCCGGTCAGTCTCTGGTGCAGAAACTGACTGGAACTGACTGCATTGGAGTGAACTAGAGCCATTGGAATACATGGAAAACACTGTGCATGCATTTTTAGTACAGAAAAAAGGTGCACAGAACTACATCTGGTGTGAACTGACCCTCAGGCTTTTAACTAAAACAGCAGCACAAGTGACACTTTGCATTGAATGTAAGCATTGTGTGTTCCACAAGTGAGAGTCCCACAGACACATATAAACCTCAGCACAATTATTTGTAAAAAATGTAACTCTTCCATTAAATATACTGTACTGCACATAGAATATAGACAGAGGCGTAACAATTTGTCTAAACCTACCTTAAAGAAAAACTTCCTAAAAATAGTCAGACTACTTACCCACTCCTCGCTTTATACTATGCTGTATGTTACATACTTGTGACTACTTCACTCTCCCAGGTGTGCTGTACATTGCATTCTGCTGATTGCTGAAATGCCAGAAACCATGAATCAGACCGAGACAGAAGTACAGTTAAATCACACTTGTTTAATAATAAAAGTAAATAGAACAAACGTAGTCAAAACATAGCCAAAGTTCGGTAACCGGAACGGATAGTCAGACAAGCCAGAAAGTCAGGAAGCCAGGGATCAGCGTAGTGGAACAGCAAACAGGATCTGGAGCCAGAAGGAATGTCAGCCAAGCAAGTCTTTAACAGGAACATAAGAGATAGTCTCTGTGATGTTGACCAAGGCGAAGGCAGAGATCATCTGGGCTGGACGGCTTAAGTAGGCAGGACTGGCGAGCAGGATATCATCAACAGGTGAGTCACTGTGGAGAGATAGGATCTGGCAATTAGCCAACAGCTGAGCGGCCAGCTCAGAGAAGGAAGGGCTGAGCCCAGCCCTGACATGAACTCTATGCTTTGCTGTGCTTAGCATTCTCTTGACTGCTGCACTCCCAGAATACAGAGTGCAAGAATATTTAAAGGTGGCCATAGATGACACTTTTTTTCCGATCAGCCAGTGAGCTGTTTATTTTTTTTTTTAAATAAAATTAAAAATAAGTTGGATGGGGCAATCCTCTTCACTGAGACATTGTATTCTGACGACGGGACTCCTCTGTTGTTGGAATACACTCATCAGCCTGAATACAGGCAATTGGCTGCAGCCACAGATTCAGAAAACTTTTCCAACATTCCCATTCAACAGAGGTTGATCTAAAGTTTGACGTCCATTGAACAAGGACGACCACATATGGATTAAAATTTAGCAAGTCATTGCCGAACCAGCTGAATTTTGATCCATCTATGGCTAGTTTTACACAGAGCCCAGCATATTATAAAATCCTAACCACTGCACCATGCATGCAATGCCATATTTTACATACTCTTGGTCACTGAACTCTGTATGGGTTTTTCGCCTTCCTCTGGATCAACTGTGGGTATATGGGATTGTATGATATTTTTTATTTTATTTATTTTTTATTTATTTTTATGGTTTAACCACTGCAGCCCCGGACCATTTTGCTGGTCAATGACCGGGCCACTTTTTGCGATTCGGCACTGCGTTGCTTTAACTGACAATTGCGTGGTCGTGCAAATTGACTCCCAAACAAAATTGGCATCCTTTTTTCCCCACAAATAGAGCTTTCTTTTGGTTGTATTTGATCAGCTCTTTTATTTTTTGCCCTATAAACAAAAATAAAGCGAACATTTTGAAAAAAAATGAATATTTTTTACTTTTTGCTATAATAAATATCCCCCCCCCCAAAAAAAATATATATATAAAAAAAATTGTTTTCCTCAGTTTAGGCTGATACGTATTCTTCTACATATTTTTCGGAAAAAAAGAAATATTGATTGGTTTGCGCAAAAGTTATAGCGTCTACAAAATAGGGGATAGTTTTATGGCATTTTTATTAATATTTTTTTTTACTAGTAATGGTGGCGATCTGCGATTTTTATCAGTACTGCGACCTTATGGCAAACACTTTGGAAATTTTTTACACATTTTTGAGGACCATTGGCATTTTTATAGTGATCAGTGCTATAAAAATGCATTGATTACTGTAAAAATTTCACAGGCAGGGAAAGGGTTAACACTAGGGCCGATCAAGGGGTTAATTATGTTCCCTCATTGTGTTCTAACTGAAGGGGGGTGGGGCTGACTAGGGGAAATGACAGATCGCTGTTCATTCATTGTATGAACATACGATCAGTCATTTCTCCCCCTGAAATGACACACACAGCTCCCGGTTCTCACTCTGTAATGAGCGATCGCGGGTGCCCGACAGTGATCGTGCCCACTGGGCACTCACATCGGCACCAGGGGCGAGCAGGGGGCCTAGTGCCGATGCCGCAATGCAAAATCACGTTATATTACATGATTTTGCGCAGCCGAGCTGACCTCCTGCCGTAAAACTATGGTGGGCGGTCGGCAAGCGGTTAACTAGACCTGACTAACTATGTAACTATGTATGGTCTGTGGACTCTGAACTCTGTCCCACAGCAAAGCTTTACATTTACAGGCTGGAGGTGGCGGTGGCGGCGGCTGCCACACGCAGATGGGGGGCGGGCAGAGTGAAGTGTGAGGGACAGAGAGAGTGCAGCCGTAAAGCCACAGCTGCTTTATTGAAGGATACGCCCCACTGAGTTCCCACTCCCACACTGGCTTCAGTAATCCATGGGGGGTTGCGAGGGAGAGAGAGAGTGAAGCTGCTGCATTGAAGGATTGTAGAATGTCCCTCTCTGAGTTCCCACAGTGGGAAGAGAGAGTGGGGAGAGAGTGAAGCCACAGCCACTGCATTCATGGTTGTGCCCCACTGAGTTCCCACACTGGCTCCAGTCATCCATGGGACTGGAGGTATACTCAGGGCTTTTTTTTCTCAGAGAATAGGTGCAGGAACTCCTCCCTTCCAAGCCATGCTTGACTTCGCCCCCTACCCACCTCCGAGCAACAATAGAACCCCCTGCAAATTTAGATCCCCTCCAGCAACAATAGATTCTTCAGTAGCCAGCATCAATAGACCCTCCAGCAGCCAGCAACAAAGACCCCTCCCTCAACAGTACATACCTCCTAGCAACGACTGACCCCCCCAGCAACAATAGATCCCCCACAAGCAACAGAAGAACTCCCCAGCAACAATAAACACCCTTCCTTTGCAAAAATAGATCCCCTCCAGCAACAATATATTCCCCAGCAGCCAGCATCAATAAACTCTCCAGCACACCCCAGAACCTCTTTCCATTACATACATTCAGTTTGGGAGGTGCCGGAACTGCGTTCCCCCACGTTCCTGCTAAAAAAAAGCCCTGGGTATACTGCTGTGTCCGGGTTTAAGGAGGACAGAAACTTAGACTGTAGGGGTCATTTCCATGCAGGTGGCAACTGTAGTTGCTGCCCTTGGGTGCCAAAGTTGTGTGCCTATAGTCTTCAGTGATGAAAAGGCATCCCTGTCTCTACGTGTTGTTAAAAAAAACCCAGCAAGTATTGTGAAGACAATGAGGTCTGAGGACCTCCAAACTGGAGAGGGAAGTCAGTTTGCATATGGGGTCACCCTAATTTCTCGCAAGCCTGCAATAAATCTTTTGTATTTAACTCTGTACTCCAGGTCAGGACAACAATTCTTTAAAAAATATATATATATTCTATCTCTAACCCTCCACCATACCGCTGAAAACTCAAACTAGATCAATGTCTTTTCACCGTTATAATAAACACAAAGTGAACAGACAAGCCTTACAGCAGGACCATATATCTTGCTTAGTCAGAATCCATAGAAATGTCAATGAAGATTGTAGATCGCTAATTGGTTGTTATTTTATACATTAGTAGGACATTTAGCAGGCATAAGCACATGTAAGCAGAAACTTTATTAACCTGGTCATAAAGGTTATTGGCCATCATACTAACATTTAGTGGAAGCTCAGAATCAGAAAAACATTTGAGATCAATGCACATTTTATGCACGACACTAACTAACCTGGAGATGCCCTTCTCATACTCCCAGTTTTCAAAATACACACATAAATTATATACCGTAATCCTGACATGGCAGCACTTTATTAATAGCAAGAGTATATCCAGCTGCTTAGGAAAATACTAAAAGATTCAAGATCAAACATGATTAGGCTGCTACTGACTTCTCTCCATTACCATTCTTTGAATGCTGCTACCTATCTCGCACACACAGAAGGACTGCTGCTCCACTCCCTCACTCACTGTTTTGGGAACGAACCAGGCGGAAGGACTTGGCCTGCCACTCTGAGATGGGGTGTGGTGATGTTTCTTAAACTGAGGACCCGGGTATTGCCATTATTTTTTCTTTTTTCATTTTTATTGTTATTCCTTTTTTGTAGTCGCTCTGCCTATCTATTTTTGAACACCAGGTATAGTGCCTACTATTCTGTTGTAATGCAATACAATGTGATGCCACTGGACAGGCTTGGTGGTGGGGGCGGCTGTTCGGGAGGGTGGAGGTTCAATATGCTATGTGATGCCAGTCCAATTGTACAATGTTGTCGGGAATTGATGTAGTTTCATGGAATGTCAGGGGACTGGGGGATCCGCTTAAGCGAACCATGGTGTCTACCTCCCTCAGGAAGCACTTTCCGGCTATATGTGTGTTGCAGGAGACTCATCTGACTCCTGATACCATATCATGGCTGGGATTTGCTTGGGCAGGCTGGACTTATCACTCCACCCACACCTCCTATTCAAGGGGTGTGAGTGTACTGATACATAGATCCCTGGATTTTCAGTGCATAAACTCTAGGGTGGACCAGGAGGGGAGGTATGTGTTTTTGCTCTGCAGGGTATACCAACTAACGCTCATACTGGCTGCAGTATACGTCCCTCCTCCGTTTAGTCCCCAGGTATTGCGGAACCTCTTGTCCTTTCAGCTGTCCAACCCTGGGATCCCCTTAGTGGCAGTAGGGGATTTTAACGGGATCATGGATCCACTCTTGGATAAACACCCTGCCCCGGTGGGACCCCCTGGGGGGACAAGACCAGCTCTGGCCAAATTCATGGAGGAGGTGGGCTGGGTGGACCCCTGGAGACGGAAAAACCCCCTAGAGAAACAATTCTCCTGCTTCTCCAAGACACATATGTCTCTGTCCAGGATAGATTTATGTCTGTGTTCGGCCCCGGCAATTCAGTATATTGAGGAGGTACAGTACCTTCCCCGGTGCGTCTCGGATCATTCTCCTGTCCGACTTTCATTGAGGGTTAGACCTCTAGCAACACTTCCCAGAGCACCGTGGAAGCTTAATGCCTTCTGGCTCAACCTTTTCCCCTCTCATGAAAAAATTGAGAGGGAGATGGTGGCATACTGGCAGAGACACGCGGATCATCCTGGAACGGACACTGCTTGGGATGCTTTTAAAGCCTTTCTGAGAGGTATTTTTATTTCTGAGGTAAATGCGATTAAACATAACACTAATGCACAAAGGGAACAAGTAGCACAGATGGTGAAGCATTTGGAGGCAGAGTACATAGCTAATTCGGGGGAAGGCTCTCGGGAGGCATGGATAGCTGCTCAGGACGCACTGACCATGCTGGACGCATCTAAGGCTGACAGGAAACGCTTTTTCTCAAAGATGGCGTTCTATGAGGAAGGGGAGCAGACAGGCAAACTCCTAGCTAAAATAGTACAATCACAACAGACGTCCCAGTCCATAGGTGCGCTTAGGACAGAGGGAGGTAGCATGGTAAATACTCCTGATTTAGTGATGAAGGAACTGGTTAGATTTTATGCTGATCTGTACGAATCAAAGCAAACACATACTGGAGAGGAGACTCGGGAGTATCTGCAGGGGATAGTGCTACCGTGTTTGACGGAGTCCCAGGCGGAGTCCCTTGAGACTCCCATTACTATTGAGGAGATGATAGAGGCCACTAACTCTTTTCCCAACGCCAAGGCCCCAGGAGATGATGGCATACCGATTGAGGTGTACAAGCAGTATGGGGGTGTTGTGCTCCCGAAACTGCTTCACACCCTGAACGCGGCCAGGGAGGGAGGACAGCTCCCGGATTCCATGAGGCAGGCCAGCATAGTTCTGCTACTCAAAACTGGAAAGGATCCATTGGATCCTGGATCCTATAGACCAATTTCGCTTCTCCAAAGCGATATAAAAATACTAGCTAAGGTATTGGCGATAAGACTAAACAAAGTGATCTCGGCGATTATACACACGGATCAGTCGGGTTTTATACCGGAGAGGTCTACAGCTATCAACCTCAGGAGGTTATTTGTTAATATGCAGTCGACGGCGGACAATGTGGGGGATAGAGCAATGCTGTCGTTAGATGCCCACAAAGCCTTCGACAGCATTGAGTGGCAGTACCTGTGGGCGACGTTGTCCAGATTTGGATTTGGGCCGGTATTTCAGTCTTGGGTGAGGCTTCTGTACGACTCCCCCCTGGCGGTGATTAGGGAGGAAGGCAGAGTGTCCTCTCCCTTCCCGCTACATAGGGGGACTCGACAGGGGTGCCCCCTTTCACCCTTGCTGTTCGCGGTTGCCATAGAACCGCTGGCGGCTCTGGTGCGCTCCAACCCCCAAATTACGGGATTTAAGTACGGACTGAAGCACGAGAAAATAATGCTCTACGCGGATGACACCATGCTATTGCTAGGAGATACGTCGGGCTCTCTTCGGGAGGCGATGTCGGTAGTTCAGACATTCGGCTCCTTCTCGGGTCTATTGATCAACTGGACTAAGTCCGCAATTATGCTACTAGACTCGTCGAACCCGCAGGATAGCACGTTGCAGAACATCCCAGTGGCAACTAGATTTAAATATTTGGGTGTATGGGTTACCCCCCAGCCGCTCGAGTATATTACTTTAAACCTAACCCCCTTAGTAGACAGGATTAGAGATAAAGTTAAAATATGGTCGAAATTTAAAATGTCCCTGGTAGGCAGAGTGAACCTCACAAAAATGGTGTTTATGCCCCAACTATTGTATATCTTACATAACACCCCCATGGTTGTCCCCCTAAAGATTTTCAGAATCATTAACTCCCTGTTCCGGGCATTCCTCTGGCTTAATAAACCCCCCAGAATTAAATTGGAACAATTGCAAAAACCTAAGGAGGCGGGAGGGCTAGCTCTCCCTAATCCATGTGTGTACTACTTGGCAGCTCAATTACAACACATAGCTCGAGCTATGAGTAAGGGACAGGGGGACCCGGTGGTAGATATAGTTACCCACACGACCGGCGTGGACACTCTGGTGTCTGGTCTGGAGTCGTTACAATGCGCTAAGTCAAATAAACTCTTCCCCACATACGCCCTAATGCAGAAAATTTGGAATAAGGCACGACAACTACAGAATATAGAGGGTTTTACAGGACACAGCCCAATTTGGAACAACCGCTATTATGAGGAATTGATGTCTCTGACATGTAGCGAACACTGGAGGAGATATGGAATTACACACTTGGTGCATATTTTTTCTGGGGGTTCTCTGCTCTCTTTTGCGGAGCTCCGAGAGAGGTATGGTCTTCCCCAGACGATGCACTTCCAATACTTACAGCTGAAGCATGCCATTAGGGCCCAGGCAGGAAGTAACCCCTGGATATTGTCCCCTGCCCCGATCTTTCACTTCATGGTTGGGATAACTAGCTTTAAGGGCTTTATTTCAGATTCATATGCCATGTTACTAGCAGCACTTCTGCCGGGTCTCCCTGAAAAGGTGGTGACCTCGTGGGAGAGAGACGTGGGCGTTTTTGAGGAGGAACAGTGGGAGGAGGCATTGCTAGCCATACAGGGAGCCTCGCTCAATGTAGCACAACGGCTGTCCCAACTGTTCATCGTCCTACGAGTTCATTTCACCCCGGCCAGACTGTATGGGATGGGGCTGGTAGAGGATGATAACTGTCCTAGATGTGCAAGGGACCATGGTGACCTTATTCATTTGTTGTGGCGATGTCCCAAGCTGCACATGTATTGGGCGGGGGTTCTCAAAACTCTTAACGAGGTGTTCAAGATTCAGGTGCCGCAGACCCCCAAAGTGTGTGTCTTGGGTATAATAGAGGACCTCCCACTGGAAGATAACCCAAAAAAAGCTGTTGGTAGAGCCCTGTTCCAGGCCCGCAAACTTATCCTTAGACACTAGAAGGACGCAGAGCCACCAAGGCTGGGGG
Source organism: Rana temporaria (assembly GCF_905171775.1). Taxonomy (NCBI): domain Eukaryota; kingdom Metazoa; phylum Chordata; class Amphibia; order Anura; family Ranidae; genus Rana; species Rana temporaria. The sequence continues at coordinate 183,850,913 of NC_053492.1, forward strand.
AGGGGATAGCCCAGATGGGACTCACTCTCCGAGCTGAGAAATATATCTACCAGCGCAGGAAACAGGGGGGAAGGTTTGAGTTGCTGTGGGCCCCATGGTTAAATTCCCCGGGATTGGCCCCTCTTGAGCTGGTACTGAACAGGCTGCTCATGTAAAAGGCCGAGGGCAAAAAACTCGAGACTGGGTCATTAGTGTACTATGGAAGGAGGAGGGGGAAAGGGACAGGGGAGTGGACCCAGTAATACACTGGAGGGGGATACGGAGTGTGAGAGCATGTCAGTACTCTTAAAGAATGTATTAATGTATAATGCAAGGATTAGATGGGAGGAGAACGTAGCATTTCAGAAGTTCTTTCTTTTGTTGTTTTATTTTTGATGTTTTATATTATTTTATTACCCTGAATGGTATAACATGGATGTATATAACAAAAAAAAAGCTATGTAACAGACAAGATGTATGTACCCATGTATTTTTGTCATATTTGTCAATAAACATCCTTTTTTGAGACAAAAAAAAACATGATTAGGCTATTCTGTACAGGACTGGAGGCTAATTGGTCTCATTAGTTGTCCTAAGAGTTCCATAGATCCTTGTATATATAAAGTTTAATCTATATCAAATGGTAAAATTATTTTTTAGACTGTAGCATTTGATCATAGAAACATATTGACAAAGTTAGAAAGCTGACACCATGCTGTAATATCCTAGATCAGGGGTCTCCATACTTTTTACTTTGAGGGCCACATTGTATATTTTACAGATATTCGTGGGCCGGAAAAAAAAAAGAAGCTATTTATAAATGACTCCTCAGCTATGGAATAGAGTAGAATTTAAAAAAAGTCTGCCATCAGCGGGGCTGGATGGTGCACCTGTATCCTCCATCCTCACCTAAATGCCAGAGCCTTGTGCACCAGGGCTAAACATTAAGGCCCGGATTCAGGTAGATCGGCGCATCTTTGTGCCGGCGTAGCGCATCTCATATGCGCTACGCCGACATAACTCTGAGAGGCAAGAACAGTATTCACAAAGCACCCGCTCCCTACGTTGCGCCAGCGTAACGTAAATTGGCCGGCGTTAGCCCGTCTATATTAAAGTAGGAAGGTAGTGGGTGTGATCCATTTAAATGAAGCTTGACCCCATGCAAATGATGGGCCGAACGAACGGCGCATGCGCGCGCATGCTCAGAACCACGTCGAATTTACTCCCTAAGATACAACGGCTCAATGCCTATGACGTGAACGTAACCTATGCCCAGCCCCATTCACGTACGACTTACGTAAACAACATAAATCCCGACGGCTGTTCCGTCGTCCATACCCTAACATGACTTACCCCTGCTTTATGAGTAATAACTTTACGCCGGACGTACGCTATATGTAAACGGCATATACTACTGCGACGGGCGCAAGTACGTTCGTGAATCGGCATATCTCGGTCATTTGCATATTCGACGCGTAAATCAATCGAAGCGCCCCTTGCGGCCAGCGTAAATATGCGCCCACGATACGACGACGTAGGAAACTTACGTCGGTCGTAGGAAGCCTATTTTCAGGCGTATCTAGTTCTGTGGGCACGGCGAACAGATACGACGGAGCACATTTACACTTATGCGGCGCATCTCGAGATACGTCGGCGTAAGTGTTTTGTGAATCCGGGCCATAGTGTGCATGAGGCCTTACATCGGTGTTCCTGTCAGAGCCTCCCTGCTCATTTGTGTCCCCAGCAGAATCTCCCCACACAATTGTGTCTTCATCAGACCCTCCCTACATGCTTCTGTCCCCATTAACACCCCCTCTTGCACATTTCTGTTCCCATCACAGCCACCCCCACACACATTTGTGTCCCCATCCGAACTCCTGACACACACTTGTGTCCCCCCAGAGCCACCTCCTCCCATTAAAACTCTTCCTGCCCATGTCCCAATCAGCGCCCCCACATGTTTTTCTGTGTCCCCCATCAAAGCCCCCTCCACTCCTGTGTCCCCCATCAAAGCCCCCTCCACTCCTGTGTCCCCCATCAAAGCCCCCTCCATTCCTGTGTCCCCCATCAAAGCCCCCTCCATTCCTGTGTCCCCCATCAAAGCCCCCTCCACACCTGTGTCCCCCATCAAAGCCCCCTCCACACCTGTGTCCCCCATCAAAGCCCCCTCCACACCTGTGTCCCCCATCAAAGCCCCCTCCACTCCTGTGTCCCCCATAAAAGCCCCCTCCACACCTGTGTCCCCCATCAGGGTCCCCTCCACACCTGTGTCCCCCATCAGGGCCCCCTCCACACCTGTGTCCCCCATCAGGGTCCCATACACACTTGTGTCCCCCATCAGGGTTCCCTCCACACCGGTGTCCCCCATCAGGGTCCCATACACACTTGTGTCCCCCATCAGGGTTCCCTCCACACCGGTGTCCCCCATCAGAGCCCCCTCCACACCTGTGTCCCCCATCAGAGCCACCTCCACACCTGTGTCCCCCATCAGAGCCCCCTCCACACCTGTGTCCCCCATCAGAGCCCCCTCCACACCCATGTCCCCCATCAGAGCCCCCTCCACACCTGTGTCCCCCATCAGAGCCCCCTCCACACCCATGTCCCCCATCAGAGCCACCTCCACACCTGTGTCCCCCATCAGGGTCACCTCCACACGTGTCCCCCTTCAGAGCCCCCTCCACACCTGTGTCCCCCATCAGAGCCCCCTCCACACCTTGTGTCCCCCCATCAGGGTCACCTCCACACCATGTGTCCCCCAGCACATTCTTTTCCCCATCACGTCTGCTATTTTCCCGTAGATCTGTGCTGCTTCTCTGAAGGGCTGGCATTAGAGCAGACACACTGCACCTCCCGGGTCCCGCCCCTCTTTTACACAGACACGCTGATCAATTACACTTATCTAACTGCGGGGAGGAGCTGGGAGGGGCAGCAGGACTCTGCACTGAAATAACAGGCTTTGTTGGCACACCCCCTCAATGCCAGTCAGAAGGCAGAGCAAGCCCTGCAATTCGAGCAGAGTCCATCCCTGCAGTGAGTCTGATGACTAAAGCTGCGGGCCGGACAAAACGTTCTAGCGGGCCGGATGTGGCCCACGGGCCGTACTTTGGAGACCCCTGTCCTAGATCACCGCTCCACCTACCAGGCGACAGGAAACACCTCACCACTAAACTCTTCAAATGGAGGCTTCTTTACATTCCTCCTCAGTTCCTGTGTTCCTCTGGCCTGGCAGGAGCACCCTCGGGGGAGCTGGGATCTCTTAGGGCTGTTCTGGGAAATACAAGTTTCCTTGCCTTTATTTTAGTTTTTAGTTTTTCCTCCCAGATCTCTTCCAGGACTTGTGGGGTGTAATGGGCTCCTTCTATCCCTTCTGTGTGTGGGGAGAGCATATACTGGCAGGGTGTTGCTGCTCCAGATTTTGTTGTCTGACTTTGTGCATGACGCCTTCAACACTCGGTTCCTCGGCGTGTAGCATTAATTATATCGCTATGATTAAAGCGGAGTTCCGCCCAAAAAAATTATTACAAGTTAGCAGCTACAAAAAGTGTAGCTGCTGGCTCTTAATAATCAGACACTCACCCGTCCCACAGTCTAGCGATGCAGATGTACGAAGACCGGCTCCTCTACCCCTCCTCTCCACAGTGCGGCATTCTTACTGTGGGCGCCTGGCTGTGGCTTCACAGCCGGGCACGCACTATTCATGTGAAGCACCTTTGTACCTTACAGTACTGGTGCTAGCTAAATTTATGTGTAGATCAGAGTATAGTCAAACTGATCCAGATTGTTAGTAGCAAATTGCGGTCTCTGTCTCAGCTTGGCTGTGCTGTGGGCCCATTCTGCTGTACTGAGGTGTTCTTAAAGCCCCGGTGCTGCAGGTGGCAGCAGTGGAGTCAAGGTTTGGGTGCTCTTCCCAGCAGCCAATCATGGGGGTTTGTCCTCGCTGTGCATGCTGGGGAGGGGTATTTATAGGACAGACGCCATTGGTTCTGGGTCTTCTTCGTCCAGTGTGTGCGCCCAACTTTAGGGTGGCCACATCACGGCGCCCCGGCGTTATGGCCTACCTGGCCGGGGCGTGCGTGCCACGCGGTGTTCCTGGTTCTACTACATGCTATATGCAACATTTACCCCTAGGAATTTCGGAGGAGCCACGAGGTAAGAGGCCGCCCAAAAATCCATCAGCTCCAATGGGGGTAATGCTACACATGCCTTATCCGTGCTGCTCACTGTGAATGGCCGGGCAGTCTTCTGGGACCTTTGACGTGTCCCAGAAAATTACAGGGAGGGAGGGGGGAGATGTGAACTTCCTTCCGGCACCGCAGAGCCCCGGAAGGAAGTGGGAGCTGGATGCCTCTAAAAAGGGGGTATCCGGCAGACTTACTGCCATTATAGAGGCCCTCGCCTGGCCTAATCAGCACCAGCAGTAGCCTGTTTCATGCCTTCCCAGGGCCTTATGGCAATGAACCCAATAGCAGCCTCATCCAGCACAAGTTTTGTTCCCAGAAGACATTTCCATCTTAAGATTAAGAGAAGTAAGAGTACACACAATGAAGGCCTTGCAACTCTTTCACTGGAACACAGCTGATTTACATAGTTACACTCTTTTCAGTCATTCTAATGGTCAGGGCCGTCTTTACCGCAGGGCAAATGGGGCAGGTGCCCTGGGCCCTGTCACTGTTGGGGGCCCAAAGCAACCCCCTTTGAAAAAAAAAAAAAAAAAACATTTTTTTTTTTTATTTTTTATTTTTTTTTTAGGGGTCCGGAGGCCCCCAGGGGCCCGAAGGACCCCAGGGCCCCAGATGGCAAATTAAAAAAAAATTAAAATTAAAAAAAAAATAAAATTATATATTTTTATTAAACGGACAATTTTTTAATATATTTTTATTTTATTTTTTATTAAAGGGCCAATTTTTTTTTAGAGGTCTGGGGGTCCCCAGGGGCCCATAGTTCCCCAGGGCCCCGGATGACAACCCCCCTTTTTTATAAAAAAAATCTTTTTATTTATATATATATATATATATATATATATATATATATATATATATATATATATATATATATATAAATGTTTATTATTATTATTATTATTATAGGACCCAGGGGTCCCCAGGGCCCCGGATGGCAACCCCCCTTATTTTTTATAAAAAACATTTTTTTTATATATTTTATTTCTTTTTTTTCTTTTTATATTTATATATATATATATATATATATATATATATATATATATATATATATATATATATATATATATATATATAATTCTTTTTTTTTATTAAAGGGCTCAGAGTTCCCCAGGGCCCCATGTGGCAAACACCCTTTATTTTTTTTATAAATGTTTATTTTTTTATTTTTGTTTATATATTTTTTTATTTAAGGGCCCAGAGGTCCCCACGGCCCTGGATGGCAACCCCCCCTTTTTTTTATAAATGTTTCTTTATATATATTTTTTATTAAAGGGCCCAGAGGTCACGGATGGCAACCCCCTTTTTTTTGTAATTTATTTTTATTAAAAAAAAAATATTAAAGGGCCCAGAGGTCCCCAGATGGCAACCCCCTTTTTAAAATATATTTTTTATATATATTTTTTATTTCTTTTTTCTTTTTATTAAAGGGCCCAGAGGTCCCCAGGGCCCCGGATGGCTACACCCCTTTTTATATATATTTTTCTTTATTTCTTTCTTTATTTCTTTTTTGTAAATGGCCCCCCGCTTCTAAATTTGCGGCAGCCCCCCCCTGCTTTATTAATTTTAGGCGGCAGCACCCCCCATCCCGGTTCTCTGCTCCAGGGGGCCCATGCCTGAAGCTGTGTAAGTGGCCTCATAATTCCTGATGGCGGCCCTGCCTCCCGTTAAGCTCCTGTGCTGCCCACAAATCAGGCTGAAAATCATCAGCGGCACGCAGCCAGTGACAGTACTGCTTCCCTTCCCAGTGTTTTAAAATGTACAGCACCCCTGGCTTCCCTTTAGATGCGCACTTCTCCCTTCCTGCCACTGGGTGCTGCTTGCATATAAAAGTGAATTAGAATGTGATTTTATAACATCCCCAGTTTGCTCTTCCTGAGGCTGACTTCTTCATGTCCTGCTCCTCAAGGTATGTCACTGTTTGCTAATCTATATTGTAAATTGAAGTTTTCTGTAGAGTGTGCCCAAAGTCTTTATAATATTTGATGATTCACTGCAGGTCTGGTCAGTGTTTTAAAAAGTTCCTCTATTTTACACATGGCATGGCATGGGGTCACAGCACCGTCTGTCCATTCTGCTTTAGCACCATGGGACCCCATGCCATGCCATGTGTAAAATAGAGGAACTTTTTAAATAACAGACCAGACCTGCAGTCCAGGCTGAGTAAAGCCTCAGAGCAGATGACATTACTGTCTGTATTTAACTGCTTGATGGGCTTATTTTGGGCCTGGCTGGTTCACATGTATGTGTTTTGGCGGCCCACATTTGCGCAGGCACAGCAGCCCATTCATTTGAATGGGCCGCCATGCCTGCGTTTCCTGCAAAGAAAAGCGCATGCCTCATGTAATAGGCTGCGCACACGGCACGCCTATGCCCATCAAGCACTGAAATACAGCACTGTCTGTCCATTCTGCTGTGACTTATCTGCAGTTCCCGCACTGTCAAACTTGCTGCATTTTTAGATGTTTAGGTCACGCTTTTAAAAACACAGTGCGTTTGTGTGTGCAAGAACTGCAGGTAAGTAGCATGGTGCAAAAGCAGAATGGATTTCAAGGCAACTGTATTTTTAAAATGCTGAATGCACCTTTTTCTGCAGGAAACAAAGGCATGGCAGCCCATTCAAATCAATGGGCTGCTGTACCTGCACAAATGAGGACCGCCAAAACATACATGTGAACCAGCCAGGCCCAAAATAAGCTGGAGGGGGGCCCAAAAAAAATGTTTGCCCTGGGCCCAAACCATATTAAAGACGGCCCTGCTAATGGTGACTGCATATTCCTTAAATGAGAAGTGCGGAAATAAAAAAAACATTCATACTCACTCATCATTCCGATTCTGCTGTCCCCTTCCTGCTCTACACCAAGAACTGAGTGATCAAAGACCACTGATTGTTTAGTTCTAGGGTCTGCACTGAGCACAGAGCAGTGACTGTCAGTCGCCACTCTGTACTCTGTCCCCTCCAGCGCTCACTCGAGCAGCTGGCTCAGGATCTCAGCGGCATGTCAAGAGGCATAAGCCTAATACACACTACAGCTTTTTTTATGCAACCCCTCGGGTTTGCACAAAAAAAAAAAAAACCTGACAGCTCCGGTCGGGAGCCGCTGTACTAACCATGCAAGGTTAGTTCAGCAATCTCCCCTGGTGAGCTGTTGTGTTCTAATGGGGGGATGGCCCCCCTCCCCGCCAAAACACTCTGATCAGCGCTCTCTGCCATTGACTGAGAGCACTGATCGGGAATCGGTTGGATGGTGGTTTTGCAGCATGCACAGCTGGCTTGTCGGAAAGACTGACAGACACACGGGCAGAATATTGGCCAGTATGTTTTGTACTGGCAAATGTCCCCCAACATTCTGCCCGCGTGTACGGGGCTTAAGCCAGCTGCCAATCAGGCATCTGGTCGGATCCCGACTTTAATGTCAGAATCCTTTCAGAGCATAATCTGGCTCTGTGATGTCAGCTGACAACCGACTTTAGACTGCTGTCAGTTGAATCTGCCTCACAGAAGTACAGAATTAAGCGCACTCCTGTGATCCACAGGAGAAATATGGCCAAAAGAGCTCTCGCCATACTTCTCCTTTAAGTTTAACAGTAAACATTAGAAATGAGAACTCGGTTGAGCAGCAGTCCATATATTTAGTGGTTTTCAGAGCCCTACATCCAAAGTCACAGGGTTATGAGTAGTCCAAAAAGTCTTGCACCTCTACTTCCTTCAACTGGGTTTTGTGGTAAAACTTCCTGTTTAAATGTACAAATTAAAGAGGAACTGCAGTCTGCTCACATCATTTGTAATACATTTTTTTGCCATTCTGAAGCTTCCCTCCAACCACTTTGCATATTATTTTATATATACTGTGATTCTGTACTTGCCAAATATGCTGCAGAAATCTCCCTCCACTGAGTCTGACTGCATCCATTTTAACTGTGGGCAGCTGAAGCTGCTGCCTGTTCACTACCTGGATTTACACAGAGGCACACCTCCAGCTCTGCAGCTCTCATTGGCCCTCTTATGACTTGTCTCCCCTCCCTTCCTGGCAAACTCTCACGAGAGTGAGAGAGAGCTGTGCATGATGTCATAAGCCTAGGATAATGACCAGACAAGAAATAGGAAGTGGGCTGTATAAGGTATTTACTGGCAGAAAAAAAAAAATGTTTTACTATCCAAAGTTAAAACAACAAGGGCAGAGGATTTAATAGATTTAACCACTAGCCGACGGCCGTACGACTTTGTACGGCCGCAGCGCGGCTCCCAATCTCTAACAGGCCGTGTTTTTACGGCCGCCCCTTTGCTCGTTCCGAGCGCGCAGCGGGGAACTGCTGTGCTGGCCGTGTCCCTTGGACACAGCCAGTCACAGATCGCTGTGAACGGCCAATCGGAGCGACCGTTTCCTAGGCGATCTGTGCGGCCAATGAGAGATGATCTCATATGTTTACATATGAGATCATCTCTCATTCCCGGCTCTCGCAGACAGCGGTGCTGTCAGGGAAGAGAGGAGACGGATCTGTGTCTCTTGTACATAGAGACACAGATCGGTCACCTCCCCCAGTCACCCCCCTTCCCCCACAGTTAGAACACTAATTAGGGAATACATTTAACCTCTTACTCACCCCCTAGTGTTAACCCCTTCCCTGCCAGTCACATTTATACAGTAATTAGTGCATATTTATAGCACTGATTGCAGTATAAATGTGAATGGCGCCAAAAATGTGTCAAAAGTGTCCGATGTGTCCACCATAATGTCGCAGTCGCAATAAAAATCGCAGATCGCCGCCATTACTAGTAAAAAAAAAAAAATAATAATAAAAAATAATTCTGTCCCTTATTTTGTAGGCGCTATAACTTTTGCGCAAACCAGTCGCTTATTGCGATTTTTTTTTTTTTTTTTACTAAAAATATGTAGAATACGTATCGGCCTAGACTGAGGATAAAAAAAAAACGTTTTTTCAAAATTGTCGCTCTATTTTTGTTTATAGCGCAAAAAATAAAAACCGCAGAGGTGATCAAATACCACCAAAAGAAAGCTCTATTTGTGGGGAACAAGGGACGTTAATTTTGTTTGGGAGCCACGTCGCACGACCGCGCAATTGTCAGTTAAAGCGACGCAGTGCCGAATCGCAAAAAGTCCTCTTGTCAGGAAGAGGGGTTTAAGTGCCCAGTAAGGAAGTGGTTAAAGATGAAAAAAATACTGAAGCTTCACTTTAATCAGCATTGTTAATTGTAGACCTTCTTTCAGTCTGCAGGTGGCACTGTTGCTTGAGACCTTACATCAAATATTACAATTCTTGGTAGACAACCGGCTGATGTCTGCAAGGCACTAAAAATGAAGAGGCAAGCTGAACAGCAATGCAAAGTGTTCAGTATGCTTTAGTTTAAAATATTTATAGAAGTGCTCTCTCCTTGATTATTATGCATCTACTAAGCAGTTTTTTTAGTATCATCCTGAATTTATTATAAATATATGATGGCAGCTATGAATGAACTGCAGTGCCAGTAGATCATGTAGCGACAGGGCAAGTAGATGGCAGTGCCCCAAATGTGGGTGAGGGTCAGAATGCATGATGCTTCTCGAGCTTACATGTATAGCTGTGGCCTCTGGCCTTCTATAGAAGCTCCTAACTTACTATTCACTGCTCCTGTGAGGATTCTCGATGCCGCATTGTCCATGACCTATTTCTAACCTGGTACACGACACCTTACCTCAGCTCACAGGTACGGGAAAACCACGGAGGCCCGAGGAGGTGATTTAAAGAAAGGAAATGACTGACAGACTCCATCAAATTAAAACTTTGATTCTCTTTATCTGCCATAAACGCTGCAAGTGAAAAGTTCATTTTTCTGTGGAAAAACCTTTGGTCTAGCACTAAATCTCTTATCAAAGCAAGTCATTATTTCACAAAATAAAAATGCTCTCCCTTGCACAAACAGGCCATGACTGTTCTTTCATTCCATGAAAAGTATGTGGCCGTTATACAATGATTAACTAAGCATGGATGTGTCAGCAATATCATGGAGATAGGAGCACGGCTTGTAATAATGAATGTACAGGTGAGATAGGAACAGAGGCAGAGCTAGAAATTGGGGTGGGCAGCGGCTTGTCACATACGTTTTCTTGTGTATAAAATCAAACTAGAAAATAACAACTAATTGAAAGTGGCAATTGAGTTAAGTAAAAATATCAACAAATTATAAAAAAAAAAATTAAAAACAGTACTCTACTATGAGTGGTATATTTCTATTAACAGGTTGTTTGCACTGGATAAAACAGATAGTAAAAAGAATAAATGGCTATCTTCTAAGGCAGTGGTCATCAACTCCTGTGCTCAGGACCCACTAACAGGCCAGGTTTGCAAGATAACTGAAATACATGACAGGTGATATAATTTGCTGCTCAGTGATTGCAGTATTCTAGTCTGCATCTCCCCAAGGTAATACATAAACCCTGGCCTGTTAGTGGGTCCTAAGGACAGGGTTGATGACCAATGGTCTAAGCAACACAAGCTGTTTCAACCTTTTAGAAATTGTAAATTCCCTTACAACCAATCATTTATAACAATTGATTTAAAAAAAAATCAAAAAAACATAAAATTGGGGTAAAAATATCAATAACAAACACAATAAATAAAACCATCTAATCGACTTTATTGACAAATGAAGGAAACGCAAGTTTTGTTGGGGAAAAACAACGGTACTATATACTGTACACTGCAAGGGTGTTTGCAAACGTCATTGCAGATTCTTACCTTTTTATTTAAAAATATTGACATTTACCCTACTATGCCTTTTCTCAAACTGAGTGCTAAATGATAGGCTCTACTTATCAGCACCTCAGCAATCCCAGGCCCCACTGCCCCTTGCATAGCTCCCAACTGTCCCTGATTTTGAGAGACTGACCCTCAGTTAGAACAAAATCCCTCTGACCTCTTTCCTCCTCATTTGTCCCTCATTTTGGTCTGATCTATATAATTGTATATAAAATGCACTATTTATCTCTCAAAAAGTGTTTCCCATTTTTAAGTTACTGCATTAGTACATTTCAAAAGCCAATATAAAGGAATAGTAAGAAATGTAAAGATACTGCGCAGGTCTAATAAATGGGGTAGTAGTGACACTATAGAAAATAAGTAAAAAATAATAATAATAAATAAATAAAAAGAAAATAAAAAAAGGCTGCTGCAGCTTATGTGTAAGATACACACACAAATACAATATAAAAAGGGAAAAGCTGCGCTGCAAATTCAATCAACATAAAACATCAATTATGTTTCAGATACACAAAAATCCCAGTGCAAAAAATTGAAAAAAGGATTAGTGCAAGAAAGTCCATATAGGATGTGTCACAGAGGATTGCAGAAAGTGACAGGAAGTTCTCCGAATGGGTGAAGCAGGATATCCAGTTAAAAATCTTGTGAATCAGATGATAAGTCCACCACCACTTATGTATCAGCTGCTTACCAGAACAAGAATAAATTCAAGCATGTAAGACATGGATCTATAAGGGTCCTGGATAGGCTGCCACTCTCTCTCCTGTATCACCAGTCCTCTATGTTAAACCGTCTCTCTCCACAGATGTAACCCAGAGGAGAAAAACACTCGCATGGTGTGATAACGTTTTAAAATATTTAATGTATAAAAAGTAATACACTCACATGTAACCAGTATAAAAAGTGCGATCGGTAATATTGTAGCCGGCCGGCTCTGCTGTCTGCTCGTCCTTCCAGGTAGACAGCGTGGATCGTGGTGACGTCAGCACGTCGCTCCTCCCTACGCCGTTTCGTCACAAGAATGACTTCTTCCAGGGGATACGAGCGACGTGCTGACTCGCCACTCTTATAACAGTATACAACACCCGGGACCGCCCAGCTCTGAACCTTGGGAGATCGCGGGCATCAGCCGCCATTTTTAAGTTGGGATCGCTGCCAGTAATTAAACTATAAAAAACTAATAAACTTAAAAAGAGCGGTAGGTTTAAAAGCTTGTAATACTAATGGGTATCAGCAAACCCTTGTATTAGAAGACAAGGCGGCATATTGACTCACCACCTAAAAAGTCAAGCATCATAACAGAAATCACCCCCACTGAAATACAGGGACGCGCATATCTGTCATAAAATACATTTTTAAATTAGATCAGCAAAGAGATTGTTGGTATATGATAAGAGGCTTAAATTATCCAAATTACTGTATTATCGAGCCGTAAGCAATATGAATTACTCATAGATCCGCAGATTAAACGACTGCAGATCTGATGTCAATATACAAATAAATTTACTGTCCAGCGATTGGTGGATACTTACATTGAAAATTAGCATAATATTAGACTAAGTCAGGAAGCAATTGTTAAAGCTATCCGACAGTCATCATCCAGATTCTTTTTCCGCAATTTGGATGATGACTGTCGGATAGCTTTAACAATTGCTTCCTGACTTAGTCTAATATTATGCTAATTTTCAATGTAAGTATCCACCAATCGCTGGACAGTAAATTTATTTGTATATTGACATCAGATCTGCAGTCGTTTAATCTGCGGATCTATGAGTAATTCATATTGCTTACGGCTTGATAATACAGTAATTTGGATAATTTAAGCCTCTTATCATATACCAACAATCTCTTTGCTGATCTAATTTAAAAATGTATTTTATGACAGATATGCGCGTCCCTGTATTTCAGTGGGGGTGATTTCTGTTATGATGCTTGACTTTTTAGGTGGTGAGTCAATATGCCGCCTTGTCTTCTAATACAAGGGTTTGCTGATACCCATTAGTATTACAAGCTTTTAAACCTACCGCTCTTTTTAAGTTTATTAGTTTTTTATAGTTTAATTACTGGCAGCGATCCCAACTTAAAAATGGCGGCTGATGCCCGCGATCTCCCAAGGTTCAGAGCTGGGCGGTCCCGGGTGTTGTATACTGTTATAAGAGTGGCGAGTCAGCACGTCGCTCGTATCCCCTGGAAGAAGTCATTCTTGTGACGAAACGGCGTAGGGAGGAGCGACGTGCTGACGTCACCACGATCCACGCTGTCTACCCGGAAGGACGAGCAGACAGCAGAGCCGGCCGGCTACAATATTACCGATCGCACTTTTTATACTGGTTACATGTGAGTGTATTACTTTTTATACATTAAATATTTTAAAACGTTATCACACCATGCGAGTGTTTTTCTCCTCTGGGTTACATCTGTGGAGAGAGACGGTTTAACATAGAGGACTGGTGATACAGGAGAGAGAGTGGCAGCCTATCCAGGACCCTTATATATCCATGTCTTACATGCTTGAATTTATTCTTGTTCTGGTAAGCAGCTGATACATAAGTGGTGGTGGACTTATCATCTGATTCACAAGATTTTTAACTGGATATCCTGCTTCACCCATTCGGAGAACTTCCTGTCACTTTCTGCAATCCTCTGTGACACATCCTATATGGACTTTCTTGCACTAATCCTTTTTTCAATTTTTTGCACTGGGATTTTTGTGTATCTGAAACATAATTGATGTTTTATGTTGATTGAATTTGCAGCGCAGCTTTTCCCTTTTTATAATATAAAGGAATAGCTTAAAAAAAGCACCTATGGTTTACAATTTGTTTTTTGTATAATTCTCCTGTGAGGGGGCGTGGCATGGGGTGTGCCTTATGCCTACATACTTTTTCTAATAGGTGTCTCTCGTTTCTATTGCAAAAGTTTGTGAGATATGCTCTTGAGATAGGTGTGATGTAACAATCCCAGGAGGCAGTAAGTTACTATAGGCGCACAAATGCATATAGCAAGATGTAGCGCATAGGCAGAACAGATGAATGTGTAAGGCATATTTATGCTTATGTGGCAAATTTGTGCGCATGTGCGCTCAGCTGTCAGAAATCGAATGCTTGTGTGCGCACACTCAGAAATCTGCCACACATACACAGTTGTGCCGCTGGTCTCTGTCAGATTCCAAATAAATGGCAGAGTGTTGTGGCGTATCTGCACACATGCCAGATTTTGACATAAGGAGGCACAGAAGAGAGGCGGAGGGGAGTAGGTTTATTTAGCAGCTGAGTCCCACTTTAATGCATACATGTTGGAAAAGGTGTGATCCAATCACAAACAAGAAATTTGATTTCCATATTAATTCTTTAAACAAACAGTGGAAATTCAGAATTCTTCATGTTGTTATATAGTGTAGCACCTATGTACTATATAGTACTGGTGCTATCTAAATGTATGTGTAGATCAGAGTGTAGTTAGACTCTGATGCTGATTGTTAGAGAAATTATGCGGTCTCTGTCTCAGCTTGGCTGTGCTGTGAGTCCATTCTGCTGTATTGGGGTGTTCTTCCAGGCGCTGTGCTGCAGGTGGCAGCAGTGGAGTCGAGGTTTGAGTCCTCTTTCCCAGCATCCAATCACGGGGTTTGTCCTCGCTGTGCATGCTGGGGAGAGGTATTTATAGGACAGACGCCATTGGTTCTGGGTCTTCTTCGTCGAGTGTGGCACCCACCTTTAGGGTGGCCACATCTCGGCGCCCCGGCGCTATGGCCTACCTGGCCGGGGCGTGCGTGCCACGTGGTGTTCCTAGTTCCGGGACCATGTTGGCCCGGAGCATCTGAACCAGCGGTGGGAATCCAGTGAGCGGCTGGGTTTCCCTTTTTGAAGATCCCAAGCTGTGTGCTGTTCGGTGGGGAGTCAGTCTAAGGAGCGCCATTGAGACGCTGGCGGTCCAATACGGCTTGGACGAGACCACCGGGGATCACAGGTAGCTGGACACTGTGGGACTGATCACCTGTCAGTCGGTACCTGAGCGACAAGCTGAAGGAGATCCAAACGCAACTCAATTAAGGAGGCATATCTCCAATAATCCAACCCAGAGGGGACCTGTGGCAGGGGTATCTTCTGAGGCTCATTGAGAGGGGTCTGTGGCAGAGACTTTCTCCCAAGTTCAAGTTCACCTAGGAGGGTCTGTGGCAGAGACTTATTCCTACAATTGTCCGAGTGGTACTCTGGCTACCAGGTCAGTGAGAGAGACCTGTCCGGGTACACTAAACCCATTCCGGCGGGAGTGGTGCTAAGAAGTGTTACGTTTGGGAGCAGGAATGTTTCCTATCATTACGCCTGAATCTGCTATTCTCCTATCTTCCTCAGCTTTACTTTCCTCACCACAAGTTATTGTTTTTACCCAGCTGGGTAATAAAGAGCACTGCAAAGAGCACCTGACGTGGACATTCCTTTTACTTCTACTAGATGTACCATACATCAATTACCCCAAGGAATTTCGGAGGAGCCAAGAGGTAACACGCCGCCCAAAAATCCAGCAGCTCCTCCGGGGGTAGTGCTACAATAGCAAGGAAGCCACATTCTAATTTTCATGAATCTATTCATCTATTTGATCGTACTCTAGTTTAGTACAATATTATTGCATTTAAAAGGACTCAAAGGGCCAAATCCACAAAGCAGATGCGCCGACTTAAAGCGGTGGTTCACCCTTAGAGGGCACTTTTTAGCCTTAGATTCCTGCTCGTTTTGTCTAGGGGAATCGGCTATTTGTTTTAAAATATGAGCATTACTTACCCGTTTACGAGATGCATCCTCTCCGTCACTTCCGGGTATGGGCTGCGGGAATGGGCGTTCCTTCTTGATTGACAGTCTTCCAAGAGGCTTCCGACGGTCGCATCCACCGCGTCACGATTTTCCGAAAGAAGCCGAACGTCGGTGCGCAGGCGCAGTATAGAGCCGCACAGACGTTCGGCTTCTTTCGGCTACGAGTGACGCGATGGATGCGACCGTCGGAAGCCTCTCGGAAGACTGTCAATCAAGAAGGAACGCCCGCTCCCGAAGACCCATACCCGGAAGCGACGGAAGAAGATGCATCTCGAAAACGGGTAAGTACGGATCATATTTTAATACAAATAGCCGATTCCCCTAGACCGAACGAGCAGGAATCTAAGGGGACAAGGGGAAAAATTTAATAAATGGGTGAACTCCCGCTTTAACTCGAGATTTCTAATTTTACACCGCGCGTATCTTTGCGCCCGATCCTCAAAACGAAAAATCTGTTTTTTCAGTCCTACCTAAAATAATTACACCGGCGCATCCTCTGACGCAAATTACGCTAGTCACGCCGCTTTTTTTGATAGGCAAAGATGCAAATGAGGGAGATAGGGCGATCCACAAAATTAAGTGTGTGCGCCGTAGATTACGCCCTGTGCACCGTAGATTACGCCCTGTGCGCACCTGTTAGTTTCCTGGAGCAAAATTAGACTTTATAAAAGCAGCCCTAATTTTACACCTGCCGTGTAAAGGTCTGCTCAAGCAACAGCATTGAGGAAGAGCTGACAACACATCTTTGCTGGACTTCAATCTGACTGCCAAAATGCCCGGCCCATCCATGATTCTAACGGCACTCGCTACTTTACAGGCGCAAAGAAGGAGGAGGGCACAGAGGAGGAGGAGGGGGGCACAGGAGAGGGTATACTGCCCACGCCAAGATCTCTTTGGCATGACTGCTTCTGAGGTCTATGGCAACTTCCGCTTTAACCAGGAAGCCATCCTGGAATTAACCCGAATCCTGCAGGATGATCTCACCACCCCAACCCAACGATCCCATGCCCTGCCACCTCACATCAAAGTAATGGCAACCCTGCATTTTCTTGCCACTGGGTCTTTCCAAAGAACATGTGGAGGTCTGGCTGGGATGGTACAGTCCTCGATGAGCAGGTGTGTCCATCAAGTAGTCCCTGCAATACTAAGACGCATGGGCAATCAATTTCAAAAGCCCACCCAGGAGGACCAGCGATTGAAGACCATGGCGGACTTTTATAACATTGCTGGGTTCCCACGGACCATCGGGGCCATTGACTGTACCCATGTGGCACTACAGCCCCCCCATGAGACAGAGCACCTGTTCTGGAATCGCAAAAACTGGCATTCCATAAATGTCCAGGTGATTGTAGATGCCCATGGCCTCATCTGGCACGTCTGTGCCAAATTTCCTGGTTCGTGCCATGACAGTTATATATTCCGGCAGACCAACATATCTCGTGATTTGGAGATGAACCTGTATGGAGACAGCTGGCTGATTGGTGAGTGACATGGGTGTCAGGTATGTCCCCCCCCATGATGCAGACATCACAAGGGGCACATGCATGACTAATATCCTCCTGTCTTTTCCCTTCCAGGTGACTCTGGATATGCCCTGGGACCCCATATGATGACCCCATTCAGGAACCCCCAAACCCCAGGAGAGCAATGCTACAACGACGCTCACATTCGCACCCGGGCAGTTGTGGAGCGCACATTTGGGCTGCTGAAGTCCCGCTTCAGATGCCTGGACAAGACTGGGGTACACTGTTGTATTCCCCAGACTTTGTGTGCCAACTAATCGGTGCATGTTGTATTCTTCACAACTTTGCCATGAGAAGGGGACTGGAGATTAACTTACGTGGTGACCTGACCCCCCACCCAGGCAATCCCCCCCTAACCCACTCTACCCGGTCTACTGAGGGCACAGCAGCCAGGAGACGCCTCGCAGAAGGCATCTTTTCACAGTAAATGCACATGAATAATGTCACAATGAGAATGTTTCTTTTCACAGTAAATGCACATGAATAATGTCACAATGAGAATGTTTCTTTTCACAGTAAACGCACATGAATTATGTCACATTGAGAATGTTTTTTTTCACTGGAAACACATTAATTATGTCACAATGAGAATGCATGAATGCACACCACTGTGGTCCCTAGCACAGACACATCACATGCTCATCGAATTGGATTAGATCCAAGTACCCCCCCCCCCCTTTGGTACTTTTAATGTCACGCCACGGCTCCAATTATGTCACTGTGCATTCATACACCATTCAGGAACCTGGGATCACTTCTCCCTGGTCCTGGGGATCCCTTCTCCACCAAAACTGAGGGTGACACCCTTATTTTATCAGGAATGCCACCCCCCCACATTCACACATCATTCACACACATAAACCAAATCATAAGTACAGTATAATAAACAAAATCATAAAAATAAAAAAATTAAATCAACCAAAAAAAAAAAAAAGTACCCCTGCAATTTAATTCCGGCGGCGAGTGCTCCATCTGGGCTGCCCACAGGCATGGCCACGGGCACGGACAACTGGAGGATCATCACGGGGGGGTGTGAGCTGGGGAGGGAGTATCTTCATGGGGGGGGTGTGAGCAGGGGAGGGAGTATCTTCATGGGGGGGGTGTGAGCAGGGGAGGGAGTATCTTCATGGGGGGGGAGCAGGGGAGGGAGGAGCCTCCCCTGGTGTCTGACCTCCGGCTGGCCTGCCCTCCAAGGCCACTGCTATCCTGTTCAGACAGACAGTGATGGCAGCCGTATTGGCCTGGCCAGCCCGGGTGTTGTCCTGCACAGCCCAGGTGTTGTCCTGCACAGCCCGGGTGAGGGCAGTCACCACCTGGGCCACGCCTGTTGTGGTGGTATGCAGGGACCACAAACAGGTGATGACCCCCAATGAATTGGTGGCCACATCACTGAGTGACTCCCTCATTACATCCAGGCTGTGCTCCATCTTGGTCATAGTTTTTTTGATGTCACCCAGACTGCGGGTCTGCCGGGCATTGTCCCTCTGCAGACTGGCCGGCAGATGCTCAGACACCCCCCTGGTCTCCTGGGTCGCCATCCTGCCTGCCCCTGAGGCTTGTGGCCTGGGAGGAGGGGATAGAGTGACCCTTGTGGGTTGCGGCCTGTTGGGGGAGGAGTGGGGGGGGCTACCCCTGATGGTGGCCTGACTGGTGCCAGCCTCTGGGGTATCCTCTAGGGGAAGCCTCAAGGGTAGCCTCAAATGTCATGAGATCAGTGGCAATAAGGATTTCCCGGCCAATCTGGAGATCTTCTTCCTCCTCCCCCTCATCCTCCCCCCCCTAAGCCTCCTCCCCCTCAGCCACCTCATGAGGGGAGGTTTGGCCACTCCCCTCCCCTGGGGACTCCTCAGCAGCCTCCTGTCTTTGGGGTGGTGCAGCAGCCTGGCCTGATGGGCCAGCAATCTCCTGGCCATCTGTGGAGGACACCAAACAATCACAGGTTTGAGGATCCACACACTTGCCACATCTTCCCTTCCCCCACCCACACATGCTAATCACCAAACAGAAAAACAAAAAACTTACCTGGCCTCACAGGAACATCAGACTGATAACCAGGCAGGCCCACCACCTGCTCTGGCTCGAAACACTGGGCCACTGCCCATTCCTCCTCAGTCAGCCGGATGGGGCATGGTCCCCCTCCTCCAGTGCCCCTCCTATGGGCAGTGAGCTTTGCCACCTTATTGCGGACCACGCTCCTCAGATCATTGATCTTTTTCTTGATGCCAGCGGGGGTCCTCGTCTCCCCCCCCCCCCGCCGCATTTATGTGATCCGTAATTTTAGCATATATCCTCTTCCTTTGGGCCGGGGAGGTGTTCCGGCTATCAGGCCCATGTAAATATCTTCCATATTGGATGATATACCTGGCAAGGATTTGCTTTTCAACATGAGAAAAATTCAGCTTCCTGCGTTTGGGGGCCATCACAGACACCACTCAGCAACAAGAAAACACACAGGACAAACACACAAAAATACACACACAACAAACACACAAAAATACACACACAAGCAGACAGCTACTACAAAGTCAAAAACAAACACACAAAAAACAAACACAAAATCCAAGCAGAAAAAAAAAAAAACACTTAGCAGAAACAATCAAACAAAAAATACACTTATCAGAAACAAACAACAACTACAGGGGCGGACTGACCATTGAGTCACTCGGGCACTGCCCGAGGGCCCCATGCCACTAGGGGGCCCCATCCGGGTTGCCAGGCTCAGTAAAACCAGGGACAGCATGTAAAAATCTGTGTTTTTTTTAGATCTGTCCCTGATATGTCCGAAACTGACATGCTTTTAATGTGAATATCCCAAGATTTTAGCTGCCCGCCTCTGCACTACCTCCTGGCGTGGTGGCCATCTGTAAGCCAGAGGGGCCCCATACTCTTCTATTGCCTGGGGGCCCCATGAGTTGTCAGTCCGCCCCTGAACAACTACAATCTAATACTCCTCCAACACTTCTCTATCACACACAACTTACCAACAAACACTGACAAACTAAGAGCAGAAGCAAATTGCTCATGGAAGGGAACACAGGGAAATACTTTTGCAAGGGAAGTGTGTTTGACTGGGGCTATTTAAGCACAGGGCGATCCTCAAACTAAGTATACTTGGCCTTTTACCTATCTCACTGATTGCGCCGAGCAAAGTTCTGCACATGCGCAGTGAGCAGCAGATTCCTGCGCGCATGCGCAGTACGGCCGGCCCTTCATTTGCATGGGGTCACGGCTCATTTCAATGAAGCACGCCCACTTCCTTCCCACTTGCCATAACCCCGCCTTACGCCTCGGAATTTAAGTTACGCTGGCGCAATTTTGTGCGCAAATGCGCTGTGGATACGGCACTTACGACACCAACTTAGGGCGCCGTAACTTAAATGACATAAGTTTTCAGAAACTTAATTTGCGCCGCTGGCTGTGGATTTGGCCCAAAATTCTTAATTGAGTCAAAGAACGTTCACTGTCTACTAAAATCTCAATAAATAATGTTATATATAATTGAAAATGATCTTCTATAAATCAGTTGTATTATGACAATACTTTATTCATGGATTGATGAAAGCTATCACTTGACTAAGGTTACCCAAAGGGAATGCCAGCTGGAACACTGTTTTTTTTATTTATAGATTACAGTATATTTATATAATCAGGGGTAGAGGTAGCGTAGCATCCCTTCTCATTTATCACCGACTTCAATACTTCTCTCTTTATTAAAAACTTCTCTGAAAAATGTTTGTAAGAAAATGAGAGTGCCAGTGATATAAAACAAAATGTCTACTTCACAATTTCATTCAAGAAAAGGAATATTTAGTATGTAAATTGGGGTGTATAAACTAGATTCTTCAGTAGTAACTCCCAGCATTGGTGTCAGTTAGCTGGATTCAAAAAGACGCGCCTAACGTTAGGGAGGCGTAGCGTATCTCATATACGCTACGCCGTTGTAAGTTGGAGAGGCAAGTGCTGTATTCACAAAGCACTTAAGTTACGGCGGCGTAGCGTAAATGTCCCAGCGTAAGCGCGCCTAATTAAAATTGTGAAGAGGTGGGCGTGTTTTATGTAAATAAAGCATGACCCCACGTAAATGACATTTTGAACGAACGGCGCATGCGCCGTCCGTGGACGTATCCTAGTGCACATGCTCCAAATTACGCCACAAAGACTCATTGGTTTCGACGTGAACGTAAATGACGCCCAGCCCCATTCACAGACGACTTACACAAATGATGTAAAAATTAAAAATTTTTACGTGGGTCCAACGTCCATACTTAACATTGGACTAACTTTACGCCTGAAAACGCCTTACGTAAACGGCGTATCTTTACTGCGACAGGCAAGCGTACTTTCGCTAATAGGCGTATCTCGCTCATTTACGCATTCTAGGCGTAAAACAGCGTACATGCCCCTAGCGGCCGGCGTAAATAGTCAGCTAAGATACAACGGCGTAGGAGGTCGTATCTTAGCTACATTTAAGTGTATCTCAATTTGAGAATACACTTAAATGTACGACGGCGCAGATTCAGAGTTACGACGGCGTATCTACTGATACGCCGGCGTAAACCTCTCTGAATCTGGCTAAGTGTCTACAATAAT
Organism: Rana temporaria; assembly: GCF_905171775.1. Lineage (NCBI taxonomy): Eukaryota > Metazoa > Chordata > Amphibia > Anura > Ranidae > Rana > Rana temporaria. Next base: position 183,872,750 of record NC_053492.1, read on the forward strand.
GACCCCCTGCAGAAGTAAACAATGCAAAACTCAGAGGTCAGCAGTAAGTAATACAGAAAGCTGGGGTTAGGAGTAAATAATTCAGAGTGCAAAGGTCAGGAGTAGGTTTTGCAGAGAGCAGAGGTTAGGAGCAGGTAAAACAGGGTGAAGAGGTCAGGAGTAAGTAATGCAGAGTACAAAGATCAGGAGTTATGCAAAGGTCTATATTAATGCAGAATGCAGGAGTCATATGTAAATAAAGCATTATGCAGGGGTCAGGAGTGAGTACTGCACCAAGCAGAGGTCAGATGTATAAAATACAGAATGCAAAGTTCTAGAGTAAGTACAGTCGTATTCTAAAGTTTAGGAACCCCTGACAATTTCCATGATTATCATTTATAAATATTTGGGTGTTTGGATCAGCAATTTCATTTTGCTCTATCAAATAACTGAAGGACACAGTAATATTTCAGACGTGAAATCAGGTTTATTGGATTAACAGAAAATGCGCAAAAAGGCATCAAAACAAAATTAGACAGGTGCATAAATTTGGGCACCCCAACAGAAAGATCACATCAATATTTAGTAGAGCAGAAATAACAGCCTCTAGACGCTTCCTATAGCCTGTAATGAGTGTCTGGATTCTGGATGAATGTATTTTGGACCATTCCTCCTTACAAAACATCTCCAGTTCAGTTAGGTTTGATGGTTGCCGAGCATGGACAGCTCACTTCAAATCACCCCACAGATGTTCAATGATATTCAGGTCTGGGGATTGGGATGGCCATTCCAGAACATTGTACTTGTTCCTCTGCATAAATGCCAGAGTAGATTTTAAACAGTGTTTTGGGTCGTTGTCTTGTTGAAATAGCCGCGGCGTAACTTCAACTTTGTGACTGATTCCTCAACATTATTCTCAAGAATCTGCTGACATTGAGTGGAATCCATGCGACCCTCAACTTTAACCAGATTCCCAGTACCGGCACTGGCCACACAGCCCCACGGCATGATGGAAACTCCACTAAATTTTACTGTGGGTAGCAAATGTTTTTCTTGGAATGCTGTGTTCTTTTTCCGCCATGCATAACGCCCCTTGTTATGACCAAATAACTCAATCTTTGTTTCATCAGTCCACAGCACCTTATTCCAAAATGAAGCTGGCTTGTCCAAATGTGCGTTTGGATACCTCAAGCGACTCAGTTTGTGGCGTGTGTGCAGAAAAGGCTTCTTTCGCATCACTCTCCCATACAGCTTCTCCTTGTGCAAATTGTGCGGAATTGTTGAAGGATGCACAGTGACACCATCTGCAGCAAGTTGATGTTGTAGGTCTTTGGAGGTGGTCCATGGGCTGTTTTTGACCGTTCTCACCATCCTTCTCCTTTGCCTCTCCAATATTTGATGTGCCTGCTACTTCTGGCCTTAACAAGAACTGTGCCTGTGGTCTTCCTTTTCCTCACTATGTTCCTCACAGTGGACACTGACCCCTTATATCTCTGCCATAACTTTTTTGTAGCCTTCCCCTAAACCATAATGTAGAACAATCTTTGTTTTCAGGTCATTTGAGAGTTGTTTTGAGGCCCCCATGTTGCCACTCTTCAGAGGAGAGTCAACGAGAATAAAAACTTGCAATTGGCCACCTTAAATACCTTTTCTTATGATTGGTTGCACCTGTCTATGAAGTTCAAGGCTTAATGAGCTCACCAAACCAATTGTGTGTTCCAATTAATCAGTGCTAAGTAGTTACAGGTATTCAAATCAACAAAATGACAAGGGTGCCCAAATTTATGCACCTGTCTAATTTTGTTTTGATGCATATTGCGCATTTTCTGTTAATCCAATAAACCTAATTTCACTACTGAAATATTACTGTGTCCTTCTATTATTTGATAGATCAAAATGAAATTGCTGATCCAAACACCCAAATATTTATTAATGATAATCTTGGAAATTGTCAGGAGTTCCTAAACTTTTGCATACGATTGTACCGCAGAGTGCAGGGGTCAGGAGTAAGTAATGCAGAGTACAGAGGTCAGGAGAAAGTTATGTGATGGTCTGTAGTAATGCAGAATGCAGGACTTATATGTAAATAAAGCATTATGCGGGGTCGGGAGTGAGTACTGCACCAAGCAGAGGTCAGATGTAGGTAATGCAGAATGCAAAGTTCTAAAGTAACGCAGAGTGCAGGAGTCAGGAATAAAGCAGAGTTCAGAAGTCAGAAGTAATGCAGAGTGAAGAGGTGAAAGGTAATGCAGAGTGCAGAGGTCAGGAGTAGGTAATGCAAAATGCAGAGGTAAGGAGTAAGTAATTCAAAGTTCAGAGGTCAGTAGTAAGAATGGCAGAGGGCAGAACGCAGAGGTCAGGGGTAAACAATTCATAATGTAGATGCCAGGATTAAGTAATATAGACCGCACACAGTGTATAAACTGTAGAAGACCTATTTTAACCCTGACATACCCTCTGTGCCAAGATGCCAATATCCCCCTGTACATCACCACAGTCATGCACTGGGTAGATTCTGCTGCTGCCCACAAGCCCCCTTATTATAACTTATAGTGATCCTGCTGCACTAACCCCTGGCAATTCGGTACCAGCAGTTACCACCAGGAGTTAGACACAACTAAATATTCTAACATTCTTCCATGCTATCTCCCTGATATTCCGATCTATCTCTGTATCCAAGCATTTGTATATAATGTTGCAAATGATTGTATGGGATAAATGCAAGAGGCGGATCAGCCATTTTAGTTTTTTTAATAATTTTGTAATCAGGACTTGGCCAACGCAGCGGCAGCAAAGGATTCTTTCATCAGCTAATGGTGTTAAACCGACAGCCCAGCCTCACAGATTACAACAAGATAATCAATCCCCCAGAGTAATATGAGGGACCCAGTTGTCATTTTAAGTCCTTCTCTGTGTATCAGGAGCAATGAGAGCTGTCCCTGATACAATGAGCAGAACAGGACCAGCTGTCAAAGTCACAGTGGAGTCCCACAGTGATTCTAAGACACAAAGCAAGACCAGCTGTTAAATTTGCAGCTGATTTTCAGATTACACCAGGAGAGTCTTTCTTCAATTTTGATTTATATGCTACCTTGGTTTCAATATAATTGAACAAATTGATGCTATCATAATGTTATTGAAATCATGGCTCAGTTTCTCTGTGCTTATCAAATTAGTTTAACCAATGCACAACATACTTATTCCCCCATTTTGTTAGATATTTCTGTAGACCAAAAGTTGGTAACCTTAATCACAGCAGGCAAAGTTTGTCATTTATGCCCTTTGTGCCAGCCCAGCCACTATAATTGTGGATGTGCAAGCATGATCATGTCAGCTCAGTGGGGGAGGAGTAATTGGGTGCCACGTCCTGGCACTGATTGTAAGTGTGGATTGTCTTATTTAATTTATTATTTCATTTCTAAATACTGAATAAATACTGAATATTGGGATGCATTCTACATAAATAAAATTAACAAAGCCAAAGTATTTTACCATCATCATTTATTGCCAGTCATTGTAATATAGTCTTAAGGAAGTTGAAATACAGAGGTGCCCAAACGTTCTTTAAATTGTACTAGTTTAAAAGTTTTACGGTGGATTATTTTTATGAATTCCTTGTATAAAAATTAACTGGACAACATTAGAAATATGCATACAACCTTATTAAAAACAAATCATAACTATAACCAATTAGTAAATTGAGACAATAATATTGAAATACTCTAAAATGCTGCTGGGTAATTGAAAAGGTAGCTGGAATTACAGAATGCATAAGCCAAAAATACCAGGAGTGGCTCTGAATTATCACATTGAATGCGATGAATGAAAAATCTATTCAAAGCCAAAATGTGGCCGACCCGTGTCCCTAATTGTATTTAATAGGCATTAAATCTGGCAACCAGCTCCCAGGCCCAGTAGATGGAGTGACCAGTGTGTGGACAATAAAAAAAGTTTTCTTTATCTCCTAATAGGTCATAGCTATGAGGAGAATGGAGTGATAGTTAAAGTGTATAAAGTATGTAAATCCCAAAAGGGAAATACTCATATTTACTACCTGGTGGTCTGTTAAATAAGCATTGAGAGCAGTTTGTTATATCTTTTTAATAGGCGAGAAAAATATACATGTTGATCACGTCAGAAATTCAGAGCTGCCCTGTGTCGTGTCCACACTTCCTATGTTTATAGGAGTCTTTCCAGTTCTTATCTTTTACTACAGAACAATTACTGTAATCAGGGGCGGACTGACAACTCATGGGGGCCCCGGGGCAATAGGAGATTATGGGGCCCCCAGACAATAGATTATGGGGCCACACAGTATACACACACACACACACACACACACATACAGTATACATACACAGTATACACACACAATATACACACACAGTATACATACACACAGAATACACATACACATACTGAAAAGGTACTGGGGAGAGGTGGGGCAGCTATAATCTTGGGATTTTTTTTAAAACACAGATTTTTACAGACTGTCCCTGGTTTTACTGAGGCTGGCAACCCTGATGGGGTCACGTAGTGACATGGGGCCCTCGGGCAGTGCCCGGGTGCCTAAATGGTCAGTCCGCCCCTGACTGTAATCTGCCTGTTGTGAAGATGACAATGATGGGAGGGATTCAGTAGTCTAACAGCAGACAGACTGGGCGGACATGTTATGCCGCGTACACACGATCAGTACATCCGATGAGAACGGACCGATGGACCGTTTTCATCGGTTAACCGATGAAGCTGACTGATGGTCCGTCGCGCCTACACACCATCGGTTAGAAAACCGATCGTGTCAGAACGCGGTGACGTAAAACACAACGACGTGCTGAAAAAAACGAAGTTCAATGCTTCCAAGCATGCGTCGACTTGATTCTGAGCATGCGTGGATGCATAACAGATGGTTATGCCTACTAACGATCGTTTTTTTCCCATCGGTTAGGAATCCATCGGTTAAATTTAACCGATGGTTAAATAACCTATGGGGCCCACACACGATCGGTTTTGACCGATGAAAACGCTCCATCAGACCATTCTCATAGGTTGAACCGATCGTGTGTACGCGGCCATTGGCTGCAAGCGCTTATCGGATGCTGATGGGCTGCTGGTTTTACAGCATGCTCGCTCGACACAAGCTGGTCTTGAGATTGACTTCTGTCGGATGAGGAGTTGTACACACAGAGCGAAAGTCGTCCGGTAACTCCGAACCGACCGTTTTCAGACGATTTTTGGCCCGTGTGTACCTAGCAGAACCGTCTATTGGTTAAAGGGGTTGTAAATGTTTGTGTTTTATTTTCTAAATAGGTTACTTTAAGCTAGTGCATTGTTGGTTCACTTACCTTTTCCTTTCATTTCCCTCTCTTTGTTTTCTTTGTCTGAATTTCTCACTTCCTGTTTCTCCTCAGTAAGGTGTTCAGTAAGCTGTTCTAAATGACTTTCCACCGCTCGGATGATGGTGGAAAGCTTACTGAGGAGAAACAGGAAGTGAGAAATTCAAACAAAGAAAAGGAAAAGATAAGTGAACCAACAATGCACTAGCTCAAAGGAACCTATTTAGAAAATAAAAGACGAACCTTTACAACCCCTTTAAGTCTTACCTAATCAGTGAAGGTTTTAGGTGAACAGCAGATCGGTGAGGCTTGTCTACACATTATTAATCCAAAATACAGATACTTGAACACAATCTGAATCAATACATATATAACATATGTAAACATATACCTTCCTCCTGCAAAATTATTATATAAAATGCATTAAATAAATAGAGAATTTCGACTTGGACTTCTTTAAAAAGACAGAGGAATGCTGAGATCATGGACTTTTCTCACTCGAGTAAGTTCAAAGAGTTTGCAGGTCCTCAGACACTGAATAACATGTCCCTTTATTACTTAGAGGCGATCTTGCCTTCAGTAAAAAGAGAGAAAACCTCCAAGTTTTTACATCACATTTCCAAGGACATCTTGATGACTCAGTAGTTGGTAATTATGCAGAAAACTTAATTAGTAGGATATTGCTAATTAGCAGTAAGGCGATGTTCTGTGAAGTTAAAGCTGCAGGAGAAAAAAATAAAACAAATTAATGTCAGTTTTAGAATATACCCTTTTAATTTTAAAGTGATTTGGTATAATTAAAAGAGGAGTTCTATTACTATAATTTAATTCTTGGGAAAAAAGTATTTTTTCTATTTTGAGCACTATGTGTCTTTGCTGCTGCCTTCATGGCAACAGCAATACAATGGCTTTATTATAGCTTACCAGCATCATAGTATGACATGAAGGCTGTAGCTGTGTCTGTAATCTTTTGGTGACCGTTTCCTGATTCTGACAATCTTAAAAAAAGTAATTTCTATATTTATAGGCTACTAGGATTACATCTGACACCCCAGATCACAGAGTCAGTGCGTATTTGTATTACTCTGCTTCATAGGTGTGTGCAGCCTATTGCATTAGGGTGTGCATCCCAAAGCTCAAACACATACTACCGATCACTCAGGATGAAAGGGAAGGGGCCGGTAAGTTACATATTTACCAGCCCCTTCCTCATCCTAAAACATCGCTGCAGCAGCAGCCAGAGGGAGAGGAGAGTAGAGAAGCCGGAGGCACTGCAAGGGGAAGGGGGGCGACCTAGGCAGTAGGGGGAATCTGTGCTGCACAAGGTGATTAGGGTGTGCCTGGGCACACCTGGCACACCCTGTGCGCACGCCTATGCTCTGCTTGCAAGCCTCTTCAATGAGATCCCCTTTACAGCTGAAGCTTCAGTGGCTTCCCATTTGTAAATGCCAAACACAGAGGATCCAGCTCACGCAATATACACAAGCCTTTCCACAGTTTAACAAAAGTTTGCTAGATAACTGAAATATATCACAGGTGATATCATTTGTTGCTCAGTGATTGCAGTATTCTAGTCTGCATCCCCCCAAGGTAATACTTAAAATCTGGCCTGTTAGTGGGTCCTGAGGAGAGGAGTTGAGAACCACTGCTATAGGTATTGTAGGGAAATTCATCTTCAAAGATACTTAAAAATCTGGCCTGTTAGTGGGTCCTGAGGATTGTAGTTGAGAACCACTGGTCTAAAGTCTCCCGTATGATAGTCTAACTAATCCCAAACCCAGTGAGGCACAAGTCTTATCAAATTAAATTTAAAAAACTATTTTCTTTTCCCTGGGTGAGCTAAATCCCAAATTCTCAGCTCACAGTGGGAGGCTCTCAGCAACAGAAGCAGTGCTGTCAATCCAGAAAGCACTGGATAGGACAAAGTATGGTCAAGTGATTATTGACAAGTTATCGGCTGAAGAATAAGCAGTGATAATGCTGACAGCGACTCCCCCTACAACATCCCATCCCAATGTAGTGCAAGCAAACACAACTTACATAAGAGTGACAATGCTGCTCTAAATGTCTAAGTATTGCAGCAGGCTTTTTCCCCATCACAGTTGCACATTGCTGGCAGGGTCAACAGGTACGTGTAAGACTATGCAGGGAAACTAATGGAAAATTGTAAGTGCAGATTCAGCAGCGATAATGTCTATACCCACCCTTCCTGCAACATGTTTCATCATCCCACTGTAGAGCAAACAGGCCCAGCCTACACAAGAGTGGCATCTCTGCTCTGAATTCAGTATAGCATCATTGCCACCCCATCACAGGAAGCTGCATTAGGTGGACTTACTGGCAGGATTAACAGGTATTTGGCTCCATTGTTCTGGAACAATATTACACCTGGTAATTGCCAAAGGTGGCAGCATGTTGTCTTTAAAGTGTTCTCCCACACTGAAGGTATACATGTGTAGCAAGTACCTGAAGATGCATGTATGATAATAACCATGAGTTTTCAGAAGCCCTGAAGCCTAGTATTTGGAATATGTAAATACTAACTTTAATGCTCAAGTCATACTGGGACACACCCCATTTGTATCACCAACTCTTTACTGGTCACTAAAGTTGCCCGAGATTACGATGGACCAACAGTAGGGTTCAAGAGGCAGGATCACAGTATTTAGGAACCTATGTTATGATCTGCATATTAACACTACCTATAATTTTTAAGACGTTTTACAAGGTACACTATATTCTCAAAAGTATTGTGACGCCTGCCTTTACACGCACATGAACTGCAATGGCATTCCAGTCTTAGGCCATAGGGTTCAATATTGAGTTGGCCCACCCTTTGCAGCTATAACAGCCTCAACTCTGCTTGGAAGGCTGTCCACAAGGTTTAGAAGTGTGTTTATGGGAATATTTGACCATTCTTCCAGAAGTGCATTTGTGAAGTCAGACACTGATGTTGGACTTAAAGGCCTAGCTTGCAGTCTCCGCACTAATTAATCCCAAAGGTGTTCTATTGGGTTTAGGTCAGGACTCTGTGAAGGCCAGTCAAGTTCCTCCACCCCAAACTCACTCATCCATATCTTTATGGAACTTAGTTGGGGAATGGAGCGCAGTCATGTTAGAACAGGAATGAGGGAGTCCTCAAACAGTTCCCACAAAGTTGGAGGCATGAAATTCTCCAAAATGTCTTGGTATGCTGACGCCTTAAGAGTTCCCTTCACTGGAGCTAAGGGGCCAAGCCCAACCCCTGAAAAAATAACGCCACGCCATAATTCCCCCTCCACCAAATGATTTGGACCAATGCACAAAGTAAGGTCAATAAAGACATGGATGAACGTGTTTGGGGTGAAGGACCTTGAATGGCATGCACAGATTCCTGACCTCAACCTGATAGAACACCTTTGGGATGAATTAGAGAGGACACTGCAAGCCAGGCCTTCTCGTCCAATAGCAGTGCCTGACCTCACAAATGTGCTTCTGGAAGAATGGTCAAACATTCCCATAGACACACTCCTAAACCTTGTGGGCAGCCTTCCTAGAAGAGTTGAAGCTGTTATAGCTGCAAAGGGTGGGCCAACTCAATATTAAACCTACGGATTAAGACCGGAATGCCATTAAAGTTCATGCGTCTGCAGGTGTCCCAATACTTGTGACAATATATATATATATGTAACAATATGTCCAGGCATCTTTAGGTGTTCTTGAGCATGCCTGTTTTCAGTGAACACTAGTTCGCTTTAAATAATTATAGTAATCACTACTGTTACCTAAAATGGCCTCATAACAACCTTTTTATTATTTCTGAAAAAATAAAGTGATATACTTTTATTGTTAACAATATAGGGCATATTAATAAAGCAGTGAATGTGACATTCACCAAATATTCATTGCAGGTGAATTTTTCTGGTACATATGGTATAAATGACTGCCTTAGAAATAGGCTCCTTAATCAATCCATTATAGAACCAACTGTATATACACAGTAGGCATAAAGATATGTATATATTAGGGCTGTTACTGATTAAAATTTTCGTGTTCGATTAATCGATTTTTTTTTAATCGACTAATTTTGATTAATTATAACGCACATACATTTTTTGGATCACCACCATATATAGTCCCCACTGTAATATCCACAGACATCTCCCCCACTGTAATATCCACAGACATCTCCCCCACTGTAATATCCACAGACATCTTCCCCACAGTAATATCCACAGACATCTCCCCCACTGTAATATCCACAGACATCTCCCCCACTGTAATATCCACAGACATCTCCCCACTGTAATATCCACAGACATCTCCCCACTGTAATATCCACAGACATCTCCCCACTGTAATATCCACAGACATCTCCCCACTGTAATATCCACAGACATCTTCCCACTGTAATATCCACAATCACCCCCACTGTAATATCCACAATCTCCCCCACTGTAATATCCACAGACATCTCCCCCCTGTAATATCCACAATCTCCCCCACTGTAATATCCACAGACATCTCCCCCACTGTAATATCCACAGACATCTTCCCACTGTAATATCCACAATCACCCCCACTGTAATATCCACAATCTCCCCCACTGTAATATCCACAGACATCTCCCCCACTGTAATATCCACAGACATCTCCCCCACTGTAACATCCACAGACATCTCCCCACTGTAATATCCACAGACATCTCCCCACTGTAATATCCACAGACATCTCCCCCACTGTAATATCCACAGACATCTCCCCCACTGTAATATCCACAGACATCTCCCCACTGTAATATCCACAATCTCCCCCACTGTAATATCCACAGACATCTCCCCACCGTCATATCCACAATCTCCCCCACTGTAATATCCACAGACATCTCCCCCACTGTAATATCCACAATCTCCCCCACTGTAATATCCACAGACATCTCCCCACTGTAATATCCACAGACATCTTCCCACTGTAATATCCACAATCACCCCCACTGTAATATCCACAATCTCCCCCACTGTAATATCCACAGACATCTCCCCAATGTATTATGGTCCACATCTCCCCCACTGTATAGGAAGATTAGTGCTTGCTTAGTCTTACCAGAGAAGCTGGCCGAACACGAGCAATTGAGGCCGGGTGATGACGTCAGCACGCAGCTCTAGGCTCACCTAGGCCCCTGCCAGGTGGACCAAGATGGGTGCCGATCCGGGAGCTAGGCCGAATCCACGACCTTCCCTATGGCCGAGGCAGCAGCGGAGCTCCGCGGATCACGTGGTGTGCCGATCTGCATATGGTGACCCGTTTGGATATATGGCTACAAATTATTGTATGGTACCAGTCTGAAACGTTTCTTGGATACTGCTGTATATGAACGGCGGAATTGCATATACTGGGCATTCCTTACCATTGCTTGATGAGCACTGCTGACCCTCTAAAGAGTCTATGTAATTTCTACCCAGCCACTCTTCATATGTTTTCTTTTCTTTGACTGGAACAATTTTATATGTAGAGTCCTTGAAGATCAAATCTGGTTTATTATAACGTGAAGAATCAAACATTTTAAATTCAGAGCTATACTCTCTCCCGTAATATTCCTGTAGAGTAAAATAAAGAATATAAATAATAGACAACACATTAAACAAGAACAAGGTTCATAAATAGAGCATCGCTTAATTGTTTATAGCTACAGTGCTGGCTGCATGCATAAGAGTTCTCATTTCAGTTTTGTAATGGGTTACAACAGATCAGAAACGTACATATTCTCCACAGAAATACAGAAAAAATAAAGAGCATAAGTAAGTCTGAAAATAATAGTATTGTACCAAGAAAAAAAAAAGTGGAAGGTAGCCATTACCTATGTTATTTCTAAGGGTGAAGGTTGTTTTCAGTTATCATGGTTTACAACAATCAGTTTACCCAATTAGGATGTGGAAAAGTTTTACCTCACTTACACCCAACTTTGTCGCAACCTATCCTTGCTTGATGGTAAAAAGAAAATAGCGTAAAGGCATACAAGACTAACAGGCCATGTTATTTGAAGCATTGCACTCTCAGGAGCTTGGAGACAGATGACAAGACATTCCTTAACGCTCAAGCTTAAAGGTGTTGTAAAGGTACAATTTTTTTTTCCTAAATAGCTTCCTTTACCTTAGTGCAGTCCTCCTCCACTTACCTCATCCTTTGATTTTTCTTTTAAATGTCCTTATTTCTTCTGAGAAATCCTCACTTCCTGTTCTTCTGTCTGTAACTCCACACAGTAATGCAAGGCTTTCTCCCTGGTGTGGAGTGTCGTGCTCGCCCCCTCCCTGGGACTACAGGAGAGTAAGGACGCACACTAACACACAGCTCCTTTCTCTATCTGCAACTTAGAGAGCGTCCTGACTCTCCTGCTTGCCCCCCCCCTCAAGGGAGGGGGCAAGCACGACACTCCACACCAGGGAGAAAGCCTTGCATTACGGTGTGAAGCTACAGATAGAAGAACAGGAAGTGAGGATTTCACAGACTAAATAAGGACATTTAAAAGCAAAATCGAAGGATGAGGTAAGTGAAGGAGGACTGCACATTATAGTTTATTACTGGCACATCTATTGATGAGATTTCCATGGTGGGCACCTAGTAAATGCCTGTTTGTTATTTTGTCGCTTGTTTATTAAAATTGTTTTCTGGAATTGAAAAGGGGCTTAACCACTTCATTACAGGGCACTTAAACCCCCTTCCTGCCCAGACCAATTTTCAGCTTTCAGCGCTGACGCATTTTGAATGACAATTGCGCGGTCATACAACACTGTACCCAAATTATATTTTTATCATTTTTTCCCTACAAATATAGCTTTCTTTTGGTGGTATTTCATCACTTCTGAGTTTTTTTTATTTTTTGCGCTATAAACAAAAAAGACAGAAAATTTTGAAAAAAACACAATATTTTTTAGTTTTTGTTATAATATTATCCCAATTTAAAAAAAAAAAAATTTCCTCAGTTTAGGCCGAAACGTATTCTTCTACATATTTTTGGTAAAAAAAAATCTCAATAAGCATTTATTGATTGGTTTGCGCAAACGTTATAGCGCCTACATAATAGGGGATACATTTATGATTTATTATTTTTTTTTATTTTTTACTAGTAATGGCGGCGATCTGTGATTTTTGTCAGGCCTGCGATATTGCGGCGGACACATCGGACACTTTGACACCATTCACATTTACACAGCGAACAGTGCTATTAGTAATGCACTGATTACTGTATAAATGTGACTGGCAGGGAAGGGGTTATTACTAGGGGGCGAGGAAGGGGTTAAATGTATTCCCTGGTAATGATTCTTACTGTGGGGGGGATGGGACTGACTGGGGGAGGTGACCGATCTGTGTCCCTATGTACAAGGGACACAGCATCGGTCTCCTCTCCCTGACAGGACGTGGAGCTCTGTGTTTACACACAGAGCTCCACGTCCCTGCTCTGTCACTGGCAGGCACGCGCATTGGCATCTCAGCAATGCGCCGGGCACAGTTTTTCCCCGCTGCGCACCCCCAGCGGCACGTGCGGGGAATGCAAATAAAAGGAGCAGTTGAGAGCCGCGCTGTGGACATCTTTCGTCTACAGCGCGGGTCTCAAGTGGTTAAGAAAAAAAAATATCAAAGGAAAAAAAACACAAATATAAAAAATAAAACATATTCACCATTTCTATAGTGATCCCTGTATGGTGTAGCCACAGCCAGACCCTAGATGAACTGTTTGTTCAACTTAAAAGGGTTGTAAACCCTCCTGTTTTTTTTAGGATGCATTAAGGTGAAAAAACACCTGGCTGTGACCGCCCCCCAGCCCCCCCTGTTTTACTTACCTGAGCACCGTATTTCTGTCAGCGGAAAACGCGCTTGTCCTCCCTCCACGGGGTCCCGTCTCTTGATTGATAGCAGCACAGCCATTGGCTCCCATTGCTGTCAATCAAATCCAATGAAGCGAGCGCCAGGGGGCAGGTCCAAGTCTGGCATTCGTGTCTATAGACGCAAATGCTAGACTCGGGAGCGCGCCCGCAAGGTAGCCCCCCGGGAGAGCGCTTCTCTTAGGGGGGTTATCTGATGCGGGGAGGAGCCGCCAGAGCCCAGAAGAGGATGATGGGGGGGGGGGCACTCTGTGCAAAACAAACTGCACAGTGGAGGTAAGTATGACATGTTTGTTATTAAAAAAAAATCATTACTGATCCGCCCTGTGTGAAAGGGGCCTTAGAGAGTAGATGATCTCAATTTAAAATGAATTCCTGTCCAAAATTATCATAAAGAACATACCTGAGCTTTATCCAGCAGGCCAAACAATACGTGTTTATTAGTGTCTGGGTGAACCATCACTGCATGAGCAGGAACCTGTGCCCAGTTACAGTCTGCATACTGAGTCACCTCTGCCCTGGCACCATTAGGACACAGCAACTGAAAATTACTAGACTTTAAATCCTTTGCCCAGTCTTGTATATTGTGTCCTAAAAATAATTAAAAGAAATCATACTATGTGTCAATATATTTTAATATTTAAACATTGAAAGATCTAAATTTTATATTGACGTTCAGTAACAAGGTGTGGAAAATTATGCATGCCCTTCAAATTCATTCTCATATATTATGCAGTTAAAGAGCAAAAAGGGACCCCACTGTGCATCTTTGCCAATCTTCCACACCAGAGGAAAGAAAAAAATGTTTCTTACACTTTAAGGACAGATCAAAATATTTTCATAGTATGTTTTAATTTTTTATAAGTTCTGCTAATTGTAATATAAACAATTGTTTATGATATATATATATATATATATATATATATTTCATTTTAATTGTATTACTGATTTTGCCATTACTGGTTTACGTGGCCATACAAGTAATTCATACAGGAACAATATTGTACTGATTGTTAATTTTTTTTAGGACTGATCAATCAATCCCCTACAATAATTTAGTGCTGGTAGCACCCTCCTCCTCCTTCCACATCCACTTTCCATTGGCATGAACTTGATATTGTTAGTAGCACAACTCAACTGTGCTCTAAAGTCTATAGCCTCGTACACACGACCGAGAAACTCGACGGGCGAAACACATCGTTTTGCTCGTCGAGTTCCTTGTTAGGCTGTCGAGGATCTCGGCGAGCCAAATTTCCCCATTCCCGTCGAGGAAAAAGAAGACATGCTCTCTTTTTGGCTCGACGAGATCCTCGACAGTTTCCTTGTCGAAAAATGTACACACGACCGGTTTCCTCGGCAAAAAAAAATACCAGCAAGTTTCTTGCTGGTTTTTGCCAAGAAACTCGGTCGTGTGTACGAGGCCTAAGGCCTCACCGAGACTCAATAAGGTAATAAGGACAATCCCTCCCTCATTTATAGTGTATCTGAACGAAAAATGTAATATATTGCAGCATGCCAATCCTCGGACGTGGTGGCTGTGCTAATTTTCTTTTTCTTTTTTTTTTCCAGCTTTTTTTTCCTTTATTTTACCTGGTGATCCAGTCAGCAACACACTTTCTGTCTCAGGGTGGCAACACTCACTTCTCCACTGTATCTATGGAGGAGCAATGTAGCCACCCTTGTACAGCAGTATTGTCACCCTATGGAGATGGTAGCTGGCATTAGAGAGACTAGTAGACTTAGATGGGCTTTACATAAGCGACTAACAAATTAAACCCTAACTTTAGCAAAAACTTTTTAAGCAGTTACAGTTGTTCCTATTGTTAGTAAGGTTTTACATAATTAAATAAAAGTTGACCATTGTAAGCACCCCTGTCAATATTAAATGATTTGTCTCAACCCTTCAATTGCCAGCTTGGTCTGTCAAAGGGCAGTTAAAAATAACAGATGTACTGGCTGGATCAACAGGTAATAAAATTGTTGTTATATGTGGACTGCATAATTTTTTACTTTGCCTATAGTTCCACTCTAAATCTCCTACCAGGAATGAATGCAGAACTGATGGTGGGGCAAGTAATATAATAATGGTTATTGTGAGCAGAGGAGTCAGGACATTTGGGTTGCCTATAAACAGCTGTCTTGGGTGGACGTTTCATATTTTCTGTTTCTGAATGCAGCACATTGTGGCGTTTAGCTTTGTGTTTTAGAAAAGCTTTCAAGGACAAAAATACCTCAAACCTGCATTCTGAGAGGAGCTTACAGGCATAATTTCTGAACATATGAGTGTAAAAACATTGGGGGTTGATTGACTAGAACTGGAGAATGCTAAATCTGGTGCAGCTGTGTATGGTAGCCAATCCGTTTCTAACTTCAGCTTGTTCAGTTAAGCCGTTGACAAAAAACCTGGAAACTGATTGGTTTCTATGCAGAGCTGCACCGTATTTTGCTTTCTCCAGTTTTAGAAAATCAACCCCACTGTGTGTAAATGCATACGTACAGCAGCCCTCAAAATTTCCACTCGCCTACTAGCATTTGGCGAGTGGATTTAAGCTGGGGGCGAGGGATGACAGGGCTGCATGACCACTCTCCCTCCAATCTGTGCCTACACTTAGAGTCCCGTTGAGATTGGCGGCCGAAGAGGAAAGGTGCATGCTCGGGAAAAGTAGTCTGGTGAGCCGCGCACAGGCAGAGCAGTACACAGGTGTTCTCCTTACAATTCTTATTAAGTATGACCTCTCTGAGCCTGCCCCCCCTCCCCCTACCAATGTAGCTGGAGAGCAGAAAGTAATGAGTGAGGTGGAGGATTGCAAAAATTACCACTCCGGTGCAGCGCTCACTGAAAGTTGCCCTGACATGAGAGCGGCAGCCTTCTAGTTTGTGCAGTTTTCTTCTCCTTGTGCTCTATGTAAGTGTCCAACAGTTTAGCCTGAGCACTGTGAACAGACTGGTCTCAATGTGTGCTGTGTTATGGTGTCAATGGCTGTGCAGTTGTGTGGATCTCAGCGCTGGATTGTACTCCCTCCCGCTGTGCTGCAGCTCCTCTCCTCTCTGCCAGCCTGAATAAAAAGTGGGGACATGCAAGCGTGGAGCCGCACACACAGGCTCCTGATGATGAGATGAATCGGAGAGAAAGAAAGAGGATGGATGGGAGTTGCAGAGGAGACAGCAAGAGAATGGGGAAGAGACCCAATTCTAGTGCCCTGTCTCTCTGGTCTGCCCCCAGTGCCCTGTCCCTCTGGTCTGCCCCCAGTGCCCTGTCCCTCTGGTCTGACCCCAGTGCCCTGTCCCTCTGGTCTGCCCCCAGTGCCCTGTCCCTCTGGTCTGCCCCCAGTGCCCTGTCCCTCTGGTCTGACCCCAGTGCCCTGTCCCTCTGGTCTGCCCCCAGTGCCCTGTCCCTCTGGTCTGCCCCCAGTGCCCTGTCCCTCTGGTCTGCCCCCAGTGCCCTGTCCCATTTTGATAAAGTTGTTGTTGGTAATATTTAATTTTGTAACTTGATTCTGCATAAAACATTGTCATTCCATGAGATAATCTACGAGGGCGTGTTTTCGGGTGCAATTAGGCACAGGGCAGTGTATGAATTAGGTGGGGCAACTGGTGGCGAGTAACTCTAGAGGCCTGGCTAGTAGCTCAGGACTTGAAATTTTGAGCCCTGCGTACAGTATGAGAGCAAATTCATTTTAGTGGCAAAAATAAATAAATATTTCAAGGAAATATATATACGTTTATGGGCATATGCTTCTGAACACCATATGTTAGTAAATGTGCATAAGCGCTTGTAATTACATGCCAAAATGAGAATTCTGTACACAGTTTCTGGCAAAAAAATCCACTGTAGATAGATGGGAGTATTTTAATATGCCTGATTGCATGCAGCCTTAAAGCGGGGGTTCACCCTTAGAGGGCACTTTTCCCCCTTAGATTCCTGCTCGTTATTACTAGGGGAATCGGTTATTTATTTTAAAATATGTGCAGTACTTACCCGTTTACGAGACGCATCCTCTCCGTCGCTTCCGGGTATGGGCTTCGGGAATGGGCGTTCCTTCTTGATTGACAGGTTTCCGAGAGGCTTCCGACGGTCGCATCCATCGCGTCACGATTTTCCGAAAGAAGCCGAACGTCGGTGCGCAGGCGCAGTATAGACCCGCACCGACGTTCGGCTTCTTTCGGCTACGAGTGACGCGATGGATGCGACCGTCGGAAGCCTTTCGGAAGACTGTCAATCAAGAAGGAACGCCGGCTCCCGAAGACCCATACCCGGAAGCGACGGAAGAAGATGCAGCTCGAAAACGGGTAAGTACTGCACATATTTTAATATAAATAGCCGATTCCCCTAGACCGAACGAGCAGGAAGCTAAGGGGAGATTTTTTTATTTTTTTTAAATGGGTGAACTCCCGCTTTAAGTTCATTTTCCTTGCTACTTTATCATATGTATTTGTATTTTTGGTATAATAGAATTATGGTTATTATTGCCCGAAACTATTGAATCAGATGTGCTAAAAGAAGCAGTTAAATTGAATAATTAATGCAACCAGTGATCATTGAAAATTAAATTTGCCAGATCATAGGATGGAGAATTGACATAAATGAAGCATCCCAGCAGCAGACATTGATCTCTGCATTTTCCAGACATGCCACTGAAATGACATCCGACAGGCTTCCTTCAACTTGTAAAAGATAATGTATACAGACAGATACGTACCATCAGAATTCTCAAAAACCGTTGTGTGCTTCACGAATGCCACTTCTCCTGCTTCTATCAAACACCTGCAATAATACAGGAAAATATTGTTACATTTTTGATAAGAGCTGCAAGAAATGATTATGCTTAGTGTGTTATAAATATTCACTGTCATGCATCCTGTCTGGATATAAATATGTGCCCTACACTGGAAAAGAATGCTTTATGTATTTAAATTTTTATACTCATACAAGGGAAATTGGGGGTTATTTACTAAAGGCAAATCCAATTTGCACTACAAATGCACTTGAAAGTGCATTCACTATACTGTAAATCTGCAGAAAATCTAAAGTGTGTGTGGGGCTTTAGGCTACATTCACACCTCACACATTTTTCACATCAGTTGTACATGGTTTTGATGTTTTTTTTCATCTCTTGTGCACGAGTTCTCATTTATTATTATGGATGATGTTTGCTAGAGACCACCAAAGATGCAGCAAACAGGGTGTAGTTTACCATAACAAACCAAAATTTTCAGTTGTAAATATAATCTAAGAGCACATTTACACTATAGGATTTTATCTCTGTTCTCATAAGGCCTCATGCACATTGGACGTTTTTACATCTGCTGCTAGTAGTGTCAGGCTTTTTTTTTACAGCTCAAAAATGCCACTCCATGTTACTCTGTCCATGCACACAAAGGCTTTTAGGATGTAAGTGGCATAGGCTTTTCAAGCTGCAAAAAAAGGGTGTTTTTGAGCAGCGTTACAGCTGTAAAAATGCCTGACGCGGCTAAACACACATTAACGCTGTAGACAGCGTTAAAGTGGAGGTTCACCCGAAAAGTTAATTTTTAACATTAGATTGATGCTCATTTTGTCAAGGGGAATCGGGTAGTTTTTTTTTAAATCGAAGCAGTACTTACCGTTTTAGAGAGCGATCTTCTCCGCCGCTTCCGGGTATGGGCTGCGGGACTGGGCGTTCCTATTTGATTGATAGGCTTCCGACAGGCCTCTGACGGTCGCATACAGCGCGTCACGATTTTCCGAAAAGTAGCCGAACGTCGGTGCGCAGGCGCCGTATAGAGCCGCACCGACGTTCGGCTTCTTTCGGCTACTGGTGACGCGATGTATGCGACCGTCGGAAGCCTGTCAATCAAATAGGAACGCCCAGTCCTGAAGACCATACCCGGAAGCGGCGGAGAAGATCGCTCTCTAAAACGGTAAGTACTGCTTTGATTTAAAAAAAAAACCCGATTCCCCTTGACAAAATTAGCATTAATCTAATGTTAAAAAAAAAATTTCGGGTGAACTCTTTAAGCTGCGTCAAGCGTTTTTAAGCTGTAGTAATTGGATTTGATTGAGAAAAATAGAAGAGGGCAGAGAAATGCAGCTAAACGCCAAAGCGACTAAACGTGCATTACCGCCAAGCGTGTTTTTACAGCTGCTTTTTACTGGCTTTGCAGCTCATTTCGTTTTAAGACCCTGTGTGCATGAAGCCTTACAAACTGCTATAATTTGTCTGTACAGTCTATATCCTCATGTATATTCTGCCCATTTACGTATCAAGATATTTGAAATCAACAAAAGCTAAAGACATGTTTAATCCATTACATCCAGAAATTGGGTTTCTATATTATAATCCTAGTGATCAGAAGCCACCCAAATACTTTGCTCTTTGAGATAAAAACATAATAAAATCTTATTAGCACAATAATAGGCAATGGAATATGTCCATTCTGAATGTTTGTAAACTTTATTTTTTCTGAAAATCCTCAATAAAAACATTGAAATAAAAAAAAAAACATAGTTAAATAGGAGAGATTATTACAAAAATAATCAATGACTATTGATCACATTTCCCAGATGTCACTGGGATGAAACTACACATTTGAAAAGTTTTCACAAGCAAAATTAAAAAAATATATATATTTTTTGGTCAAGATTTATAATTGTAGGTAAACTAGATAGAAGTGCCCACTTAACAAGTATTTATGCAGTCTTGCTTATTTTTACCTGAGTGTTACCATTTCTTGTCAGAGCTGCCTACTTGTGAGTGTCAGTGCAATTTTTTAAGTTCAATAAGGAATGGCAACCAACCAGAATCCATTTTATGTTTTTGTTTTTGTGGTCAAACATCAGCACTGATTTCTAATCTGTTTACTCTGAGGGCATTTTTATTTTATTAAAATAAAAAAGATGGTATTGCACAGGGTGGTCCCGAACCTCCTGTTCTGGGGTCCCCTGCTGAAGCTGTCCACTCCTCCTTTCCTGCGAGTACCCGCTCAGGAAAGTGGTGTGCTGAGTGAGCACCCATACGAGCGTGCTTCCAAGCCAGGCTGTGTGCCTCCATAGACACACACAGCATGGCTCAGCCACGCCCCCCACTCCCTCCTTACAGGATTTAACTAACAGCAGAAGGAGCCTATGGCTCCTGCTGCTCTCAGGGCCTCCTGTGAGATCAGGAACAGGTGAAAGCAGCACTGCAGATGGGACAGTGCTGGATCATGAGAAGACCCAGGTAAATGCTTAGGGATTGGGGAGGGGGAATGGAAAGGAATGTTTAGGGATGGGGTGTGAGGACAAGTAGTGGGATTTTTTTAAAATTTTGCATTAAGGTAGAAAAACTTTTTGACTTTAGAACCACTTTAAAGTAGATCTATTGTCACAGCATATCCTTTCATTTTATATCATCAGCATTGTAAAAGCAATACAAATGATTGTTAACAATGTTATTTAATTTGTTTTGTCAAGACTATTACATTGGGATCCTGCCTTCAAGCCCACTGCGCTATGTGATTCCTCTTCCAGGCTAACACTAAAGCTGGCTATAGGAGACTTATTTTTTTGTTTGATCATTCAGCAGGCAGATTAAAAAAATTCTAAGTGCTACGGCATTAGTAAATCTACCCCAAAATGTCTCTGTAGACTCCACATTATCTGTACACATCAACATGTCCACACCCTCCTGTGACTCCTCTCACACCACCCCATGATGGCTGTGTAGGGTGCCCACATGTCCCGGATTGCCCGGGACTGTCCCGCAATTGACATGTCTGTCCCGGGCACCTTCATTCTGGGACAATACAATGTCCCGGAATGAAATAGAGGACACAGCCCCTACTAACTAATAACTACATTTCCGGAACTGGTTGCTAGGGCCGGCGCTGCCTGGTGTCTTGCAACCAGTGACAAATTAGTCTCAGACAGTGAGACCGGGAGCGAGGCCTGCGCCTAGTGCAGCACTGCTGTCCCCACCCACCTCGGCACCTCCTCTTTCTCCGGAAAGCAGCAGGGACTGGTGTGATCTTCACTCTCCAGATAGTGACGCTGCTCCTTTCCTTCTACGCACGTGGCTCATGCAGAGGGAGTGACAGCATCACTGCATCTGGTGTCAGGCTATGGGTGGCAAGCGGCACATCCACCTGACAAATAACCCGCCTCCAGCTGATCTTTTTTTGGCGGAAGGTGAAAGAGGGTGGTGTGTCCCAGAATGGCAGTTTGGAAATGTGGTCACCCTATGGCTGTGTATCTGCATCTCGTATCCGCAAGTTTTGATATTTCCCAGGGAAACGACGTAAAGCCCGCGTACGTTCGTGAATTGGCGTATCTTGCTGAGGTTTTAATTGGCGTGTCACTCATTTCCTAGTGTGAGTTATCACCAGAAAAGAAAGAATAGGGCAGGTATCAGAACAACAGAAGGTGAGGGGGGATCTTGCAGTGGGGACACATAACAGCTCTTAAAGCTATGCGTTCTGCTCACTTTCTGTCATGACTCCAGGATGGGAAGCCAGGAAAAGTCATCACAGGCCCCATTTAAACACAGACATCTAAAATATAAACCTATGGCTGGAGTTCAATTAATTTCCTTCATTTAAACTTCAATATATCGTCAGTATATTCATTATAAGACTGTCTAATCACAGCCAATGCATTTTTACAAAATGTCAAAAATTGCACATCAAACACAGTTGTTTTGAAAGAAAGTTATTATCTAATTTTCCTCCACCATTATTATGAAAATACTACAGGACTTTTGAAGGTACTACCTGAATGCGCCGTTGTAGTCATAGTATTGTTCCATGGTATTGTTTTCACACTTGTTTTCTCCTTTTATATCACCTTTACAAAGCTGACAGAGATTGCTTGGAAACTCCTTTTGTTTCATCCCCGGCACACAACTTTGAGAGAAGAAATCACCTACAGCTTTTGTGGAAAGCAAAAAGACTTGTCATCATGTTAATATGAAATATGTATTTGCCACCATTGACTGCTATACACAGTGAGCATTTTGAATCAAATGTAAAGAAGCTGCCATGACAAATGATGTTGTCATATAAAAAGACTAATAAGAAATAAGACCCCCCCCCCCCCCCCCCCCCCAAGGAATCGCATAGCACGTGTCTCCATCAAAATCCATGTAGGAGCTGGTGGGCTGTGTTGTTCGATAGCTATCCGCACAAAAACCTCCTCCCCACCTCAAAAGCTGGCAGACAAAACATTGCTGTGCTGTCTGTTCAACTCTCCTCTTTAGTAAACACAGAGGTCCAGATTCTCAAAGAGATACGACGGTGTATCTCCTGATACACCGTCGTATCTCTGAGTTAGGCCGGTCGTATCTATGCGACTGATTCATAGAATCAGTTACGCCTAGATATGCCTAAGATCCGACAGGTGTAACTGTGTTACAGGGAGAAAAAACGGCGCTTGTCAAAAACGTTCTAAATATATATGCGTCAAGGAAGCAGAAGAAATGTGATAAGCATATAAAGTCCAATATAAGAGTAAACTGCGCCAAGTAGGAAACCAGATATCGGGCTGGTAAAAAGCAATGACAATAGATAATATGAATAAAAGCACATTCAGTCCAAAAAAGTTTGTAGCAGCACCACCATGTGTCAGCAAAACTTCAGTGTGAACACACCACCACCAAACTGAAAGCCACTTACCAGAACCACCCAAACATTAGGCATGTAGACAGATTCTATTCAATGGGCTCCACATCAGACTGGGGAGGGATCCAGGGAGCAGATCTCAAATTGCACCACATCGATGATTGAACATATCCTCGGTATATAAATAAAAACGGACCATAGCGTGATACCGTACGAAATATTTAATAAAAATGCATAAGACATGTACTTACAAACATCTCATGATTAAAAGCGTGTATGTATGCCGGCCGGCAATAGGAGCCCTTCCTCCTTCAGATGGAACGTGGTGACGTCAGTGTGCGCCTTCCCAGACGACGTTTCGTCAATAACAGACGTTCTCAATGGGGATATTTTATTTATATACCGAGGATATGTTCAATCATCGATGTGGTGCAATTTGAGATCTGCTCCCTGGATCCCAACTGTGTTACACTGTCGGATCTTAACTGCAATTTAAAAATGGCCGCTGGGGGCGTTCTTGCTGATTTACGGTGAGGATATGTAAATCAGCGAGATACGCCAATTCACGAACGTACGCGGGCCCGACGCAGTCACTTTACGTCGTTTACGTAAGCGTTTTCCCGGCGTATACTTCCATAACATGCAATCCATACATACAAAGGAACCAGAACACATAAGTTCAGAAATTAAGTTATGTGTAATAAAATGGAATTCCAAACACAAAGCCACAGAAACTCTCAATTGGTTTCAAAGAAAGAAAATAAAGCTGGTAGAATAGCCCAGTCAATCATCTGACTAGAATCCGATTGAAAATCTATGGAAAGAACTAAAGAGTCGGAGTTCATATAAGAGGCCCACGAAACCTTCAAGATTTGAAGACTGTCTAGAAGAATGGGCCAACATCAAACCTGAGCAATGCATGTGACTAGTTTCTCCATACAGGAGGCGTCTTGAAGCTGTCATTACCAACAAAGGATTTTGTACAAAGTATTAAATAGATTTCAGTTAGCTTGTTCAATATATTTTCCTTCTGTCATTCCATTTTATTACACATAACCTAATTTCTGAACTTTTGTGTTTTGGTTTCTTTGTATGGATTGCATTGGTTGTTACCGACATGTGGTAAACATTTCATGTCAATAGCACCTTTAGAAATATATTTACCTAGAACAATGGTGACATGTTTAATACATATTTTACCCGCTGTATACTGTATATACACACACACTGTATATATACAATGGAACAGCAGTAAATGCACAGCATTTTGAGTAAATGATCTTGTTATCGTATTGGAAGTCTACCATTGTGTGTCTGAAAATACTGCAATACCCTGTAAAAATCTGAGAAGATTGTGGTACCCATTTAACTTAAAGCTTGTACATTTGTACCTACAGGTAAGCTTAAAATAAAGTTTACCTGTATGTACAAGGAATATCTTCCAAATGTGCACTGTTTAGGAGAAATTCTCTGTTTATGCAGCTGGGGACGTCCCCGACACATGCACTCTGAAGGGACACAGCACCCCGCAAACCCAGAAGGAAGACCGGGTGAAGATGTCTTCATTCTATGGTAAGTATTTCATAACATATGCATACTAGCACATTATGACATTACCTTGCAGGAGGTTTTTTTTGTGTGCAAGTTTACTATTGCTTTAACGGCAAGCTCTAGAATCCATCTTACTTACCTTTGGCAATATTACAACCTTCTGGTCTGATTAGACCATACTTCTTCAGGATTCCTATAGGGATATTCCAGCCAGCTGTGCGCTTGTACCCTGTGTGGCAGGATTTTCTACCCTTCAGTTCATGAATTGTGAAGGCATCAAAAGGGTTCTTATGGACAACAGCCACTGCATAGTAATTATTGGATGAATCATTTACTAGAAAAACAAACAAGAGAACAATTATAGTTCACCAGGTTCTGTGATTTTATTTCTCCCCGTTAAAGGGCACTCTTGGGAATAAATGAAATCCATCAGTGAAATTCTAATCCTATCCATAAAACATCACAGCAGCGCTATAATGTCCACTCAACTTCAAAGCAATTGTGACCCAGAAGCTCTAGGGATTTAAAGTGCATTTTAACAAAAAAACAGGTCTGGAAAGCTGCAATATATTACGTTTTTGTTTTTAGGTTTGGATATACAGTTGCAAAAAAAAGTATGTGAACCCTTTCAATGATTTGGATTTCTGCACAAATTGGTCATAAAATGTGATCTGATCTTCATCTAAGTCACAACAATAGACAATCACATTCTGCTAAAACTAATAACACACAAAGAATGAAATGTTACCATGTTTTTATTGAACACACCATTTAAACATTCACAGTGCAGGTGAAAAAAGTATGTGAATCCCTAGACTAATGACATCTCCAAGAGCTAATTGGAGTGAGGTGTCAGCCAACTGGAGTCCAATCAATGAGATGAGATTGGAGGTGTCGGTTACAGCTGCCCTATAAAAAAACACACACCAGTTCTGGGTTTGCTTTTCACAAGAAGCATTGCCTGATGTGAATGATGCCTCGCACAAAAGAGCTCTCAGAAGACCTATGATTAAGAATTGTTGACTTGCATAAAGCTGGAAAGGGTTATAAAAGTATCTCCAAAAGCCTTGCTTTTCATCAGTCCACGGTAAGACAAATTGTCTATAAAAGGAGAAAGTTCAGCACTGCTGCTACTCTCCCTAGGAGTGGCCGTCCTGTAAAGATGACTGCAAGAACACAGCGCAGACTGCTCAATGAGGTAAAGAAGAATCCTAGAGTGTCAGCTAAAGACTTACAAAAGTCTCTGGCATATGCTAACATCCCTGTTAGCGAATCTACGATATGTAAAACACTAAACAAGAATGGATTTCATGGGAGGATACCACAGAGGAAGCCACTGCTGTCCAAAAAAACATTGCTGCACGTTTACAGTTTGCACAGGAGCACCTGGATGTTCCACAGCAGTACTGGCAAAATATTCTGTGAACAGATGAAACCAAAGTTGAGTTGTTTGGTTGCCCTTCTCTGCACTTTCTGTAGTTCCCCAATATCCCTTTTGAGAACTGGTGCCCAAAACTGAACTGCATATTCCAGATGAGGTCTTACTAATGATTTGTACAGGGGCAAAATTATATCTCTCTCTGCAGTCCATACCTCCTTTAATACAAGGAAGGATTTTGACCACTTTGAAACTGCAGCTTAGCATTGCATGTTGTTATTAAAGAGGTTGTAAAGGTAACAATTTTTCCCTAAATAGCTTCCTTTACCTTAGTGCAGTCCTCCTTCACTTACCTCATCCTTTTTGATTTTGCTTTTTGTTCTTCTGTCTGTAACTCCACACAGTAATGGGAGGCATTCTCCCTGGTGTGGAGTGTCATGCTTGCCCCCTCCCTTGGACTACAGGAGAGTTAGGACGCCCACTAACACACAGCACCTTTCTCTATCTGCAACGTAGAGAGCGTCCTGACTCTCCTGTAGTCCAAGGGAGGGGGCGAGCATGACACTCCACACCAGGGAGAAAGCCTTGCATTACAGTGTGGAGTTACAGACAGAAGAACAGGAAGTGAGGATTTCTCAGAAGAAATTAGGACATTTAAAAGCAAAATGGAAGGATGAGGTAAGTGAAGGAGGACTGCACTAAGGTAAAAGGAGCTATTTCGGAAAAATAAATTGTACCTTTACAACCCCTTTAAGCTTATTATCTACCAGAACACCCGGATCCTTCTCCACCATTGATTCCCCCAGTTGTACTCCCCCTAGTATGTATGATGCATGCATATTCTTAGCCCCCAAGTGCATAACTTTAAATTTATCAACATTAAACCTCATTTGCCATACAGTTGCCCAGTTAAACAGTGCATTGAGGTCAGCTTGTAAGGATGTTATTCCACTGCATAGCTTGGTATCATCTGCAAAGACTGAAATGGTACTTTTAATCCCAGACCCGATACCTTTTATAAATACAGTGCTCCAAAAAATAAAAGGAACACTTTGAAAACACATCAGATCTCAATGGGGAAAAATATCATGCTGGATATCTATACTGATATGGACTGGGTGATGTGCTAGGAACAAAAGGATGCCACAAAATTATCAACCTACAGAGGGCTGAATTCATGAGGGGGAAAAACATTTATCTTTGTCCTTCCACTTCACAATTATGTGCCACTTTGTGTTGGTGTATCACAAAAAATCCCAATAAAATAGATTTATGCTTTTGGTTGTAACATGACAAAATGTGGAATAATTTCAAGGGGTAATAATACTTTTTCAAGGCACTGTAAGTATATATATATATATATATATATATATATATATATATAATTTTTTTACTGATACGGCGCATTAAATCGTTTCTTTCCTATTAGGTGCGCGATTACAGACAAGTACTTTGGAAAGTATTGGTTTCTGTTAAGGAAATTTAGAGTCTTAGTCAAAGCAAAATGGAAATTTATTTAGAACTGGATATATAGAAATGAATCCATTAAAATGCAGCTCAGAGAAAGTCTTTCCACAGGGTGTGTTTAAAAATATAAATTCTGTAATTCTCGATTAAATGCTTACCAGAATAACTCTCTGCAGCGGCTGGCACTAGCTCATACATCTTCCCGGCTGTGTAGATATCACCTCCGTCTAATGTTACTGCATCAACTTCTTTTTGCTGAACAGAAAATAGAAGGAACAAATGGCCATTACAGGATATAATTATGTTTTATTAGAGGTGGAGCTTGATGGCTTTTGGTTCCATAAAACAAATTCTCACTTCTCTCTAAAGGCTCATTTACACCACAATCTAGGGTTGTCACTTTTTCTTCAAGCCAAACCCGAACACTTTAGCATTGCACAGTAAATGTTTTTTGTTTATACACTATATGATTGTAACAGACCGTGGACACCTTGGGGCACTCCAAAGAGAATAGTAATGCAGCGCCCATAGTGCCCCCTCACCCTCCTGTCACGGCTTGTTTCCAAGCCACATTTCTGTCTGAATACTGTGTCCAGGTTTCACACGGACTGAAACCCGGACACATGATTCAAAACCTGGACTGTCCAGGTGAATCCTAGACAAGTGGCAACCCTATCACAATCCCTATGTTCGGTGTGCAGTTTTGTGTGCACGATTACAGTGCATTTTTGTCACCTTTGTAGTGCATTTGCAGTGTGTTGTTTTAGGCATTATTTATACTTTTGTTTACTGATTTGCATTTACATGCGTTTATTTGCATTCCAGTACATTTATGTGCAAACAAAATGCAGCATGCTATACTTTGTTTAAACACACATGAAAGCACCACAATAGGGTAAACTAGGCCCATTGTTATACATTCATTTTTTTACCTTGTGCATTTGTATTGTGTTTAAAAATGCATTTGACTACCTCTGGTGTAAACAAGCATGAAAAGCAGCAATACCAGAAACCTGGAGCGTGGATATAGCTGTTGTTGAAGCCTCCTCTATGTTTCTTTTTAAAGCAGTGACATTCATTCGGAGTGTATACGGTATGTAATAGTATCTGGTAAGGCTGTGGGCTTATATCAAGTATGCCCAATGTCTGTAGATGCTCCAAGTATGGATGAACTAATAGTGGGCAGTACTGCTTGTACACTCTGTGCCAATAACGCTTCCTGAATAAGATCACAAAGGACATTTTTGTTAAAAAAAAAAAAAATAATGTTCTATAGAGCTTATGGTATTCTAACCACTGTTTTTCTGTATATGACAACTGAAAAGTCTTCATGAAATCATACTTCATGAATACAAAGCAGCCTTTTTCACCCAGGGTGCCTTCAGGATTCTTCAAGGATGCCTTGCCAAAATCGCTTAAAATTGCCTAAAAAAATTGTAGCCAGCAGGTGGATGAAACCAGCTTTTTAGTTACAAAGCCACATGCCTAGTACACGCGGATAAAAATCTGACGGTTTTCCTGACAGAATTCCTCTCAGGCCACCTTGCATACACACGCTAAGACAAAAGTCTTCAACACGTAGAAAGGCACTATAAAGGGGAAGTTCCATTCCAACGGTGCCACCCTTTGGGCTGCCTTTGCTGATCCTTGTTAGTAAAAGTTTAGTGAGAGACGATTCACGCTTTTCAGTCCGTTACACCGTGACGAATGTGCTATCTCCATTACGAACGCTAGTTTTACCAGAAAGAGCGCTCCCATCTCATACTTGATTCTGAGCATGCGCGGTTTTCTGCCCGTCGGAAAACCGTACAGACGAATGGTTTTCCCGCTCGGATTTTTGGCCTGATGGGAAAAAAGAGATCCTGATCTCTTTTTTTGTCCGGAAGTGTTCCCATCGGAAAAACTGCAATGGAGCATACACACGGCCAGAATTCTCGATGAAAACCTCTCATAGCAGTTTTCCCGTGGGAAAAAACGGTTGTGTGTACGAGGCAGCAGGTTTTCACTGTGCACTAATACAACCTTCCAGCCGTTGGAATCCTAACAACCAATGATGTAATTGTTTGATAAGGGGAGCGTAAGGCGCCTACACAGCATCCTTGTTTGCCCCTCTCTGTCAGCACTGGGATCACATTATCTGAATGGGTGATAGAAATTGAGGGAGAAGAGAAACACTGGTATACCAGTTATTAGCAGTCTGCAAATGTGTATTTGCTTTGGAAGAATAAGTCATCTTTATTGTTGGGTGTCCTACATGCAGAGGCGTCCCTAGGGGGGGCCAGAGGGGGCCCTGACCCCCCCAACATTATGCTGTGCCCCACCATGTGCCCCCCCCAATTTTTGTATTTTGCTCCCCGAGAGGGAGAGCGTCCCCAGTCAGCTCTGCAGGGGAATTTCTCCCCCCTCCCTGTGCTCGCCGACACCGCATAATGCGAGCGCTCACACAACCAGATATTCTAGCCTGGGCCGTGTTTAAGTGTGTGCACTGCAGACTGCAGTACACTGTAATCACTGAACTACATGGGTGGGAGATAGGGGGGAGAGAAGGGATGGAGATACCATCCCTTCTCTCCCCCCCCATCTGTCTCCCTCTCCTGTTCTTTCAAAACATTCACAATTTACTTTCACTTTCAGTTAGGCAGATAATGTACGGTGCAAATTTCTTTCCTGCATCTACAAATTGCAGGAAAGAAACTTGCATGATTCCCCCATCAACACAGACAGTGCTGACAGGGGAATATCCCTCCTGCCCAGCAATTATATTCTCCCGACAAACAGTGATTATCACTAGTGACTATACAGCAACCACTAGTGATAATTATAAGAGAATCTGCTCATTAATGGATCAAATCTCAGCCAGTGTCTGCTGAACCAGCTGAGATTTAAACTGTCTATGGCTGGTCTTAGCTCTTAGGCAGCCCATACATTGATTAGCACTGTGGAGTGTCGGCTTCCTGGCGTGATCGGGCATGTGGGATTTCAAACACACCCGAGCCCATCTCTATTGGTTGTAGACAGTTGATCTCCCTGCAGGTTGCTTAGCAGCAGTGGACCCTTCTCTGACATGCTGATCGGGATGCAATCCAGGTGATGCTCTTAGTCAAATCCTAGTCATAAATATCAGTGATTTTATTGATCAAAGCCCACACTTTACAGGCATAGAGCCCACATGGCTGCTGATCGTACGGTTGATTATATTTATGTGGTTGTACTCTTGATGCTAATAAATACTGTGTTTATTAGATCTGACTGGGAGCATCACCTGGATCACATGCCGATCAGCATGTCAACAGAGAAGGTTATACAGCATTACTGCTGCTAGGTGACCAGCTGGGAGCTCGGCTCTCTATAACCAATAGTGCCGGCCTTCCCCTGCATGCACCCACAATGTCACCAGCACTAGGTCCTAATAGACTGCCGCCGCTGCCAAGGAGACAGATGCCAGACCAGCGCTGTAAATAGCAGGGACAGGACAGCTGGGGATCCCCCACTGTGGCAGAACACCAGGGCCCGGTGGCAAGACAACCTTTGCAACCCTGAAAGTTCTCCCACTGCTTTGGACCCTTATATTTTCTTGGTGTGCTGGTGACATGTATCTCTTGTTTTCTGCCACCCTGGGGGGCCCCAGTATAGTAGGAAGGGAGCTCACTGCAGAACATGTGAAAGGGCCCATAGTGGGATCGTAGTAAAGGGCCCCAGGATATATATATATATATATATATATATATATATAATTGCATTTTATAGTTGGCCCCCTACTTTTGTCCCTGTCCCCCCATGTGCCCCCCCTAAATATGAAAGCTGGAGACGCCACTGCCTACATGTGTGGCTGTTGCTGCATTATGTTAAACTATTCGTTTAGTTTACATTTTAGAATGGGGTGCCTTGACTGAAAAAAGAGCACTGATATAAAGTATACTAACCTGAATCATTTTCATACATTCTTCCTGATTTTCAGCAGACACACACTGGATTGATGGGTACAGACTCTGGTTTTTAAATGCCATAGCCATGGCTGCACATTTCCAGACCTCCTGTGAGTTTAGGGTGCACCACCGCAAAGATTTTGGCAGTTCTGAAAGATACTACTATAAATTAAAACAATCAAGAAGTTTACATTTTTTCAGCTTATTTAATGGGAAACAATGGTTTTGTGTTAACTTAGTCTTTTGTATTTATATATGATTATTTATTATTCTTATTCTTATAGGCCCAGATTCTTGTCCACTGGGCGTATCTCTGCGGCGGCGTAACGTATCCGATTTACGTTACGCCGCCACAAGTTTTTCAGGCAAGTGCTTTATTCACAAAGCATTTGCCTGTAAAGTTGCGGCGGCGTAGCGTAAATCACCCGGCGGAATTCTAATTTTGCGGGTAGGGGCGTGTATCATTTAAATGAAGCGCGTCCCCGCGCCGAACGAACGGCGAATGCGCCGTCCGTAAAATATTCCAGTGTGCATTGCTCCAAATGACGTCGCAAGGACGTCATTGGTTTCGACGTGAACGTAAATGACGTCCAGCCCTATTCACGGACGACTTACGCAAACGACGTAACTTTTAAAAATTTTGACGCGGGAAAGACGGCCATACTTAACATTGGCTGCGCCTCATATAGCAGGGGCAACTTTACGCCGGGAAAAGCCTAACGTAAACATCGTAACTTTACTGCGTCGGCCGCGCGTACGTTCAGGAATTCGCGTATCTAGCTAATTTGCATACTCGACGCAGAATTCGACGGAAGCGCCACCTAGCGAGCAAAAAAAAATTGCAGTTTAGATCCGACGGCGTAAGAGACTTACGCCTGTCGGATCTAATGGATATCTATGCGTAACTGATTCTAAGAATCAGTCGTATAGATACGACGGCTCAGATTAGGACTTACGACGGCGTACATGGCGATGCGCCTTTGTAAGTCCTATGAGAATCTGGGCCATATTATTTATTTCTAAACCCAACAATGTAATATATTGCAGCTTACTAATCATCGAATGCGATAGCTGCATTAATATTCTGGTGATCTGGCTAGTAACTCACTTCCTGTCTTAGGCCTGATTCACACCTATACATTTTTAGTACTTTTCGCATTTTGCAGATTTGCACTACAGAACGTGTTCCATAGGAAACATGTTAAATGGACTGTAGTGCAAATCTGCAAAATGCACTAAAAATGCATAGGTGTGAATCAGGCCTCAGGCCAGCCATACTCACAGTTCAAATCTCAGCCGATTCAGCACGAACCGGTGGAGATTTGAATCGTTAAAGGGCAGGCTGAAATTTACAAAGTTGATTGATCAACTTGGGTACAACCAGCTTCCGGATTCTCTTACGATTATCGCTAGCGGCTGCTATAGCCGCTAACAATAATCACTGTCTTCTAGACATGTGCATGATGAAAAAATGTCTTTCATTTTGATTTGTTAATCTAGTTATTTTATTTAGTTAAATTTGGTTCATTTGTTTGATTCATATTCAGAATTAAAAAAAAATCTTTGAATTTACATTTACTAAAATGTTATATTGTTTGTGATTCGAATGCAGCAAAGTGAACACACAAAAGAAAATCTTTATCAAATGATTACAATGACCACATCTGCCTCTGGCTGAACCCTCCACCACCACCACCATCACCACTGCCTCTGACTGACCCCCCCCCCGAATCACCACATCTGCCTCAGACTAAACCCCCTATCCTTCACCACTGCTGCCTCGGACTAAACCCCCTCACCAACACTACCGCAGACTCAGGTGTAGATCCACAAAGAAATTACGCCAGCGTATCTATTGATACGCCGGCATAATTTCAAAATTCCCGCGTCGTATCTTTGTTTTGAATCCTCAAAACAAGATACGACGGCATCCCGGCTAGATCCGACAGGCGTACGTCTTCGTACGCCGTCGGATCTTAGATGCAATTTTTCGGCGGCCGCTAGGTGGCGTTTCCGTCAAAATCAGCGTCGAGTATGCAAATTAGCTATTTAGGCGATCCACAAACGTACGTCGGCCCGGCGCATTTTTTTCCGTCGTTTGCTTTCGGCTTTTTCCGGCGTATAGTTAAAGCTGCTATACTGAGGCGTACTCAATGTTAAGTATGGCCGTCCTTCCCGTGTACAATTTTGAATTTTTTACGTTGTTTGCGTAAGTCGTTCGCGAATAGGAATTTGCATAGAACGACGTCACCGTCATAAGCATTGGCTGGTTACGTTTTAATTTCGAGCATGCGCACTGGGATACCCCAGGGACGGCACATGCGCAGTTCCAAAAAAGCGTTGTTTACGTCGGGTCACGACGTATTGACATAAAACACGCCCCCATTAGATCCACTTGAATTCCGCGCCCTTACGCCGCGATAGATACACTACGCCGCCGTAACTTATGGCACGGATTCGTTGTGGATTCCATTTAAAAAAGATAAGTTACGGCGGCGTAGCGTATCTTAGATACGCTGCGCCCAGCGCAGATGTCTGTGGATCTGCCCCTCAGTCTGAACCCCCCACCACCACCACAGCTGCCTCAGATTGAATCCCCACCACCACTACTACTACTGTTGCATGTAAAACTGACTTCCTGATAAATTTTATATTTCTTTTTTTATGGCAGCATTTCATTCTTGGACCCAGGCAGCACAATGTATTGGGCCAGCCCTGATTGGAGCAGACAGAATCTGGAGCAGCTGTGCACAGCAACCAGTTAGCTAACACTCTGTTGTACATTGTACTTCTGACCCCTGTATGTTATGTGTTACACTCCTTAACCCTAAAATATGCTATGTTGTACATTATACGCCTAAACCCTGTATTGTATAAGCTATGTTGTATGTTATTTTTCTGATCGCACTGTATATGCAAAGTGGAACTTTATACTCCTGACATTTAAACTGTATACGCTATTTCATAATTTATAGACTTGACACCTGCACTGTATATGTTATGTCATACATTATACTCCTGAACTTTATGTTGTACATTATAAACCTGAACCAAGCATTGTTTGTATGTTATACCCAAGACCCATGCACTGTATATGCTATGTTATACATAATACCCCTGACCCCTGCACTGTATATGCTATGTTGTACCCTATACTCCTAAACCCTGCACTGCATATGCTATGTTGTATGCATAGCGCCCAACTGTCCCTGATTTTGAGGGACTGTCCCTGATTTGGTCCTTCTTTCCTCCTCATTTGTCCCTCATTTTGGTCTGATCTATATAGTTGTAAATAAAATACACTTTTTATCTTTGAAAAATTGTTTCTCAGTGCTAAACCTTTCATCCAATTTCTAAATTGCTGCATTTGTAAATTTCAAAAGCCAGTATAAAGGAATAGTAGTGGTAAAAAAGCACTTGTGGGTTTAAATAATCATTAAGGCCTCTTTCACACTGAGGAGTTTTTCAGGCGGTATAGCGCTAAAAATAGCGCCTAAATACCGCCTGAAAAACTCCTGCCCCAGCATTCTCAATGTGAAAGCCCGAGGGCTTTCACACTGAGGCGATGTGCTGGCAGGAGAGAAAAAAATCTCCTGCAAGCAGCATCTTTGGAGCGATGAGAGGAGCGGTGTGTATACTGCTCCTTCACAGCTCCTTCCCATTTAAAACAATGGGAAACCGCGGAAATACCGCCCGCAATGCGCCTCCCGTCTCAAAAAGTTGGGAGGGAAGGTTGCATGTTCTACTCCTAAAGCTTGCACTGTATACACAATGTTGGACATTATGCTGCCCCCATCAGTGTATGGAAAACACAATTGCTGTTCTGCAACATTCTGCATGTAATAAAGAAATTCATGTATGCCATGTTTGGTGAGTTCAGCTATCTGGCAAACACATGGTGATTGTCTCTGCTATAATCAGGACAGGCATAGAAGTCTCAGGAATGGATAATCACTATTACATTTGGAGTCAGAATAGACATTCTACTCCTTATTTCTAAATTTGTATACACTATGTTGTAGGTTTTACTCCTGACTCTGTGTGGTACGTTACTCCTGCTCTGTATATGCTATGTTATACTGTACATTATACTCATAAGCCCTGTAATTTTATAGTCTGTGTTGTACATTATACTCTTGAGCTCTATGCTGTACATTATAGTCCTGAACCCAGTGCTGTATACACAATTTTGTATGTTATTCTTCTGACCCCTGCACTGTATACATTATGTTGAACATTATACTCCTGACCCCTGCACCGTGTATGCCAAGTTGTGTGTTTTACTCCTGACCCCTGCACTGTATACGCTCTGTTGTACATCATACTCCTGATCCCTGAACTCTATAGGCTATGTTGTATGTTATAGACCTGATCCCTGCACCATATACATTATGTTGTATGTTATACTCCTAACCGATGCACTACATATGTTCTATTGTACATTGTAGTCCTAACTCCTGCACTGTATATGCTTTGTTGCACATCATACTCCTGCCCCCTGCATGATTTACTCTATGTTGTATATTATAGTCCTTACCCCAGGACCGTTATACTCCTGACCCTTTCACTGCATTCACTATAATGTACACTGTAAACATATGTTGTATATTACACTCCTGACCCCTGTAATCTATATGCCCTGTTGTACATTATATCGCTGACCACTGCACTTTATACTCTCAGTTGTAAATTCTGTTCCTAACGCCTGCACTGTTTATGCTTTTTATACAATATAAACATGACCCCTGTACTGTATACACCTGACACTGCACTGTATACATTATGTTGTATATTATATTAAGGTGGGAGACAGACTAACTAGGTTTATTACACAGGACTTTTTTGTCACCTACAAAAACATTCAACCTGTCAGCACCCACAACAGAAGTAGCAGTACTCAGCGGAAAAATCATTGTCAAATTATGTTTTCTAAATATTTTTATGCCAAATGTGTTCGGAGTGTAATTGGTGTTTATCACTATATTCTCTGCAAAAGCTGTGGAATTGACCCACTTTAAACAGACAGCTAAACAATTAGATACATCATTTTACTAATGAACATTACCCTCTTGGATGTGTTTCTGTGCTTATTATGATAAATCTACCAGTGCTAGGTGGGATTCTTTTCAAAGCTGCTGCAGGTATATATTTGAGCTAGATCTACTACACATACAGTCGTGGCCAAAAGTTTTAAGAATGATACAAATATAAATATTCACAAAGTCTGCTGACTCAGTTTTCATGATGGCAACGTCTCTCTTTGCCATGAAAATGAATTGAATCCAAAAAAATAAAAAAAATTCCACTGCATTTGTGCAGAAGACTTCAGGGTGCCCAAGAAAGTCCAGCAAGCTCCAGGACAATCTCCTACAGTTGATTCAGCTGCAGGATTGGGGCACCACCAGTGCTAAGCTTGGCAGCATGCAGGTGTGAGTGCATCTGCATGCACAGTGAGGCAAAGACTTTCGGATGATGGCCTGGGGTCAAGAAGGGACTGATATTCTGCAAAAGGTACAGGGATTGGACTGCTGAGAACTGGGGTAAAGTAATCTGATGAACCCCCTTTCTGCTTGTTTGGGGCATCCGGGGATAAACCTTGTCTGGAGAAGAAAAGATGAGCGCTACCATCAGTCCTGTGTCATGCCAACAGTAAAGCATCCTGAGACCATTCATGTGTGGGATTGCTTCTCAGCCAAGGGAGTGGGCTCACTCACAATTTTGCCTAAGAACACAGCCATGAATAAAGAATGATATAAAAACATCCTCTGAGAGCAACTTCTCCCAACCATTCAAGAACAGTTTGGTGATGAGCCATATTTTTCCAGCACGATGCCATAAGGCAAAAATGATAACTAAGTTGTTTGGATAACGAAACAGCAAAATTTTGGGTTCATGACCACAAAACTCCCCAGACCCTAATCCAATTGAGAACTTGTGGTCAATCATCAAGAGGCGGTGAACAACCCCCCCCCCCCCCCCCACAAATTCTGACAAACTACAAGCATTGATTATGCAAGAATAGGCTGCCATTAGTCAGAATGTAGCCCAGAAGTTGATTGACAGCATGCCAAGGTGAATTGCAGAAGTCTTGAAAAAGAAGGGTCAACACTGCAAATATGGACTCTTTGCATAAGCTTAATGTAATTGTCAATAAAGGCTTTTGACCAGAGGCGTTGCTAGGGGGTGCGGGCCACCCCGGGTGACACCCACTAGAGGGGTGACACCATCTAGTTTTTTTAACTGACATGTGGGGGGGGGCGGCTCCCCCCCGCGACTGCAGCGATGAGCACCGCGGAATCGGAGTGCCGAGCGCCGCGGTACAAGAGGAGGGGGGTTGCGGGGTGACACCGCAGCACCATCCATCCCCTCCTCTCACAGCCACGGGCTGTTAGCGGTGGTCGGCAGTCGGCACACAGGCACAGCCCACTCCTCTCTGTTTGTGTGTACAGAGGGGGAGGGGCCGAGGGGACCTTCTGTCCATGTGCCGTGGCGCTGCATGCGATGATCTGAGGTACTGAATGGGGAGGGGGGGTGTTTGCACCTGGGGGGATTTCACTGAAGGGGTGGGGGGATGTACTAAGGGGGTGTTTGCACTGAGGGGGTTTTCACTAAGGGGGGTTTGCACTAAGGGGGGGTGTTTGCACTGGGGGGTTGCACCGAGGGGGTTTGCACTGAGGGGGGGGTTGCACTGAGGGGGGTGTCTGCACTGAAGGGGGGTCTGTGTAACATGCAGGGGTCCAGAGGTGCAGGTGGCTGTGTAATGTAAAAGGGGTCCAGTGATGCAGGGTGCTGTGTAATGTAAAGGGGTCCAGTGGTGCAGGGGGCTGTGTAATGTAAAAGGGTCCAGAGGTGCAGGGGGCTATGAGATGTAAAGGGGTCCTGTGATGCAGGGTGCTGTGTAATGTAAAGGGGTGCAGTGATGCAGGGTACTGTGTAATTTTAAAGGGGTCCAGTGATGCAGGGGGCTGTGTAATGTAAAGGGGTCCATTGATGCAGGGGGCTGTGTAATGTAAAGGGGTCCATTGATGCAGGGTGCTGTGCAATGTAAAGGGGTCCAGAGGTGCAGTTGTGGAGAGGGGTACACAGTAGTAACAAAAAGATATTGAAGGATACAGAGGTATGCAGGGGGCACAGTGAGGTGTTTTTACATTTTAACGTGGGGGGAGTGCCTGATATTGGATCTGCCCCGGGGTGCCAAATGCTCTAGGTACGCCCCTGGCCTATAGGCTCCTGAGATGTGAATTCCGGTTCTGGAGAAAGAGAGGTGGGGGGAGGGGACAAAGAAAAATGGAGAGAAAGAAGAAGGGATAGAACGAACAAGAAAGATGGATAGGGAGAGAGAGAAAAGGGGAAGAAAGGAGAACAGAGAGCAAACGGTAGGGTAAAAAATATTTGAAAAATGTTATTGGGGGGGGGGGGGGGGGTGACACCATATTTTACCGCACCAGGTGACACCAACCCTAGTGACGCCACTGCTTTTGACACTTATTAAATGCTTTTAATTATATTTCAGTATACCATAATGATGACAGAAAAGATCTAAAAACACTGAAGCAGCAGACTTTGTAAAAATTAATATTTATGTCTGTCTCAAAACTTTTGGCCATGGCTGTATAGTCACAATCAAATGCTGGTTCATACCGATATTTTACATTTACGGCTTCTGAGAGGCAACAAGAATATTGCAGTGATTGTTACACCATCACAAGCCAGTTTGTTTCAGGATCAGGGTTGCAGGATGAAAAACTGAAGAAAGAAACGTGTTGAATATTTTCTCCATGTCAAAACTAATACTTATCTTATGGAAAAGCCTTAGGAGTAAAGCATACAATTTAAATTCAATACAGGGCCTTCTGACTATCTCCAGAATAAAAATATTATAAGCACATTTGAAATTTAAGAAGCTCATCTGTGCATTGGCTAAAATAAAAAACAACATCATCCTTACTGTTAGGATCACAGTATATTCCGTTCATTGCTTGCAGGAATTCATCGCCAAGCCAGGCTTGATAAGTCTGGTTAGAAATAAGTCGAAGTTCTGTTGTGGCATCTCTGAAGATCAAATTATTACCATTATAGGCAGAAGAATCAAACATCTTGAAGTCAGGACTAAAATCATTGTATTTTTGCTGTAGGAAGAAGAACAAGAATATATTCCATTGTATAAAACTATATAAAAATATAATACAATTTAATATAATACGATATAGTGGCTTTCTTTTCTGTTACATATAAGTGTTGATAAGTTTTTACCCCATGGACACAAAATCCAAACACAAAATTATTGGGAATTTTAATTTCACGCATTTTCACAAATTAGTAAAAAGTTTACATTGTAAAAAAAAAATCTCCATTTACCTTACAAATTAAAAAACTAAAATGCCTGATTGCATGTATTCACTTTCCTTTGCTGTCTAACTGCCAAATAAGCTCTGGTGCAATCAGTTGCCTCCAGAATTCACAATGTTAATTGTAAGATGTCCACCTGTGTGCAGTTAAATAGCTTAAAGAACATGGGGCAGATTCACAGAGCAAGTACGCCGGCGTATCTACTGATACGCCGGCGTACTTTCAAATTTCCCGCGTCGTATTTTTAGTTTGAATCCTCAAACCAAGATACGACGGCATCTGGGTAAGATCCGACAGGAGTACGGCTTTGTACGCCTTCGGATCGCAGATGCAATACTTCGGCGTCCGCTGGGTGGAGTTTGCGTCATTTTCCGCGTCGGGTATGCAAATGAGCTTTTCCCGACGATCCACGAACATACGCGCGGTCGTCGCATTCTCTTACGTCATCTGTAGTCGGCTTTTTCAGGCGTATAGTTAAAGCTGCTATTTTGTGGCGTATAGATAGACTTGCCATGTTAAAGTATGTCCGTCGTTTAGGAACGACGCATGCGCATTTCATTTGGCGCGGGGACACGCTTCATTTAAATGAAACCCGCCCCCAACCCGCCCAATTTCAAATACGCCGCCAGAAATACACTACGCCGCCGTAACTTACGGCGCAAATTCTTCCTGGATTCAAATTTAAGCCAGGTAAGATACGGCGGCGTAGCGTATCTCTGATACGCTGCGCCTGTCCAATTGTATGTGAATCTGCCCCCATGTTTTTTTTGGAATGACATAATTTGTTAGCAAACATATTTAAGCAAACAGCGCCATTTTTAACGTTTCACCACTGAGTGGTGTAGTTGTCCACTTTGTTGTACCTATGGCCAGGGAATCTGCGGATGGCCATGGTTTTGAATTCATTTAAAAACCGAATTAAAAGAATTTAAAGAATAAAAATTAAAAACAAAAACAAGAAGCACAATGAAGAGCAAATAGCTTTTGGAATATAAATTTGATGAAGTACCAATCAAGATTGAAATATTAGGCTTCATTCGAACATACGTGAGTGTTTTAGTACACATATTGACCCACTCATTTGGTGCATCAACATATGGTACAGTGCATTGCTCATTCAATTTTAAAAGGCCCTTACAAGGATTATAACACATATGCATAGGTGTGAATAGACCATCAAAACATATTCCACATTCTGAACAGGCCCAGAGCACTTGTAAACTCAGTGAAAAAAGGCTTTTAAGAATATTGAAAAACCACAACTGCCTAAATAAAGCCATTACCAAAACCCAGTGACTGGGTAAGTAGGGCATTAGCCATAGAAGCAGCCAAAAAGCCAAAGGTAAAGCTTAAGGAGCTGCAGAAATTCACAACTGAAATATAGGAAACCATCTATGGGCAACCTCCATATAACCCAAACTCTGTACAATGCTGGACTAAATGGAAAGAGGCAAAAAGTGAGCAATTTCTGCAAAAATAAACATATTAAATCCTATATTACATCAGGGAGAAGCAGAAAATGTGTAAAAAATTGTTTTTGGGTTTGATAAGAACACTGAATTGTTTTGTTATAACATAAAAACACTATGGGCTCCATTTACAAAGCAATTGCATTATCTTATCACAGCCATACCACTGTGTACCTTACAGTATACTGTTCTTTGGGACCCTAAAACAAGTAAAGCCTTGATAAAGTAAATGAAAAAAAAAATCTGGAAGGACAGCCAGGTCACATGACCTGTCAAACCCATGGTACCAGCCTCTCCTCCAGATGCGGCATTGCACCGATTAGGACGGTGTCATTGCCGACAATTGCCGGAAAATGCTGCCGATTTGAGATGCGATTTGACATGTGAAATCGCATCTCAAATCGTAGCAAATCGAACCCAGTGTGAACCTGGGCTAAGAGATTGAGGCAGCAGTGTGGCTTCACCAAATATCTTGCAATTACTCAATCAACTAAATTCCAATCCAATTAAGAATCTGAGACACAGTTTGAAGTTTAACCAACAGCCCTATTTGATCTGATAGAGCATAAGCAATTTGCCATGAAGAATATTAAGCACCTTTAAGCTGGCCATACACTGATTGATATTTGTCTGGTTTAGCAGTAACCGATTGGATTATGATCCGTGTTCGGAAGTCCCTCTCAGCAGAAGTTGACCCTTTGATCAACTTCTGTCATAGGGACATGTTAGAAAATATTTCTCAATCAGCGTCTGCAGCGGCTCATCACTGTATTCAGTGTATTCTGGCATCTGTCAAAGTACATTGTCCCAAGAGGGGATTCCTCCATCTACCTTGTTTTTGGTTGAACAAAAAAAAAAGTTGCAGTGTGTATGGCCAGCTTTAGAGGTATGTTGTGTAATTTTAGAAGTAAAAATACAATTTTAATGGAAGTAACCATTCAAAAAATAGATATGACAGATGGAATAGATACATACACAAAAGTACTGTATCTTCCCAACTTGCACTGTTTACATTCAGCAAGCTGAACCTCCTTCCTGCGGACTGCACCAGCATGCTTGGCCCTTATAGACATCTATAG
This sequence comes from Rana temporaria, assembly GCF_905171775.1. Taxonomy (NCBI): domain Eukaryota; kingdom Metazoa; phylum Chordata; class Amphibia; order Anura; family Ranidae; genus Rana; species Rana temporaria. The sequence goes on from NC_053492.1 coordinate 183,914,713, forward strand.
GACTGTCTGGGCATGTATTGCCTGGAAAGGCACAACCAATGCAAATTTTACAAGCATGATAAAAACAGTGCAGCAGGCTGAGGCTGCATTATTCAGGTAAGTATTTATATGGAGAGGGTGGTACTTTAGGTCCAGGCAATAAGGCTAAATGCACTGTCTCGGAGTGTTCTTATCCTTTAATACTTCATACAATATTACCTTTACTAAACCTCTTAAGAATACGTGAAAGTTGTTCTGTACTGAATCCAGCATTTAATGAAAATTAGTCAAGCCTAATGCCCACGTACACACGATCGGGATTCCCGATGGTAAAAAGTCAGCCGGGAACCCCTGGGGAGAACCTGCTTGGTCACTTTCCCTGTGTACTCACCAGAGGTTTTCCCGTCGGGAAAAATGCGGTGAGAGCTTTGCCCGGGAATCCCAGCCATGTGTATGCTCCACATAGGGAAACTGCCAGGAAAAAAGACCGCTGGGAATCGCGGCAGAAAAAAAGAGAACATGTTCTCATTTTACCTGCTGCGATTCCCGGAGGTTCTTCTGTCAGGAAAGCTGCCATGGAGCATACACACGGACAGTTTTCCCGGCTAAAAGCTGTCATGGCAGTTTTTCCAACGGGAAAACTGGTCATGTGTATGAGGCAAAACAGTTATCAATTATGTATTTTTCATATACTTAACTAACCTACTAAGGTTGATATCTATAAACTAGAAAAAACAGCCAGTAGAGTTTTTACTTGATCTATATGACTGCATTGATTAGTATTTGTAAAACATAAGAAATATATAAAAGCTATAGCTACGTATATGAAATGCTTCTCTACCTGTCCTTCATGCAGAGTCTTGTAAATAAGAGAAGCGTCCACATCAGGTCTCACCAGAACCGCTCGAGCAGGAACCCGGGCTAGGTTGCACTCCCTCCATTTGCTAACAGGTGCGCGGGTACCATCCCGACACAGCAGCTGGAAATCCGTAGATAAGAGATCCTTTGCCCAGTCATCAGGGTTTAAGCCTATAGAATATTTATTTAATAACACCTATATTAATACACACAAGGGCTTCCTTTTCAATAAATATTCAATCCCCAAAGTCAGTAGCCACAAATTTGGACTCAAATATCTAATGCACTCTCCAACCAATAATTCAGATTTTCATGGATAGGTTCATTGAGAAAATGTGTCATTCATACATCTGTTATATATCAAATCGTGTGATTTACTGAATATATTTTAATCACATATTTTTGCGACTCTACATAGAAATGTGGAAAACCAGCTACCTAAATCCTGCAGCTCCTCCGTTTTCTGTGTTACCTTCCACCAATCCTATCCATTGGGGTACATCCCCACCAGTCCCAAGATGTACACTGTAAAGCCCTGTACACATGATCAGTCCATCCGATGAAAACGGTCTGATGGACCGTTTTCATCGGTTAATCGATGAAGCTGACTGATGGTCAGTCGTGCCTACACACCATCGGTTAAAAAAACGATCGTGTCAGAACGCGGTGACGTAAAACACAACGACGTGCTGAAAAAAACAAAGTTCAATGCTTCCAAGCATGCGTCGACTTGATTCTGAGCATGTGTGGATTTTTAACCGATGGACGTGCCTACAAACGATCATTTGTTTTCTATCGGTTAGGTATCCATCGGTTAAATTTAAAACAAGATTTTTAACCTATGGAAAATTAACCGATGGTGCCCACACACGATCGGTTTGGTCCGATGAAAACGGTCCATCAGACCGTTCTCATCGGTTTAATCGATCGTGTGTACACGGCCTAAGACTTTTTAGAAATTAGAGATTCTCTATAGAGTGTTGCTTCTGTCAGCATTTTAAAGGAACTGGTGTATTACATTTACATTTCAATGTGGTTTACTTTCATTACTGCTAATGTTTCACTGATGCTTCTCAGCCCCATCACACAGAGAGTGTTCGTACAATTTTTTTTCTTGCACTGGTGACAATGTCTGCACCCCTTTTAAGATGAAATGCAAGCAACAAGCCTTGCCTTTTTGCTTGTTTTATTTGCCAAAGCAATATTGTAAGGATGATAAAAAAAATAATAAAGAGGTAATGCTAAAATGAAAAATAATAACAGTCTAATTCAATAATCAATAAAATACATCAAAGCATATAGACTTCAGTGAGCCCTTTTATAAGGGTGGGTGAAGGGCTAAATGGTGTTACCATATAAATCCAATGACAAGAGAAGTCCATAATGCCAAATTAATATTCCTGATAGAATTTTTTTGAAGTCCTACAGTGCATCCGTAAAGTATTCACAGAGCTTCACTGTTTCCGCATTTTTTTATGTTACATCCTTATTCCAAAATTGAATACATTAATTATGTTCTTCAAAATTCTACAAACAATACCTCAAAATGACAACATAAAAGAAGGTTGTTTAAAATCTTTGCAAATGTATAAAAAAAACTCAAAATTGAGCTCAGGTGCATCCTGTTTCCACTGATCTTCCTTGAGATGTTTGTACAACTTGATTGGAGTTCACCTGTGGTAAATTCAGTTGATTGGACATGATTTGGAAAGGCACACACCTGTCTATATAAGGTCCCACAGTTAACAGTGCATGTCAGAGCACAAACCAAGCCATGAAGTCCAAGGAATTGTCTGTAGACCTCCAAGACAGGAATGTATGAAAGCACAGATCTGGGAAAGGGTACAGAAAGACTTCTGCAGCATTGAAGGTCCCAATGAGCGCAGTGGCCTTCATCATCCGTAAATAGAAAACGTTTGGAACCACCATGACACTTCCTAGAGTGGACTGCTTTGCCAAACTCAGCAATCGGGGGAGAACGGCCTTAGTCAGGGAGGTGACCAAGAACCTGATGGTCACTCTGACAGAACTCCAGCATTTTTCTGTGGAGAGAGGAGAACCTTCCAGAAGAACAACCATCTCTGCAGCACTCCACCAATCAGGTCTGTATGGCAGAGTAGCCAGGTGCACTACATTCGTTGTACATTGTAGTCCTAACTCCTGCACTGTATATGCTTTGTTGCACATTATACTCATGCCCCCTGCACGGTTTATTCTATATTGTATGTTATAGTCCTTACCCCTGGACCATATGTTATACTCCTGACCATTTCACTGCATTCATTATAATGTACTGTAAACACATGTTGTACATTACATTCCTGACCCCCTGTAATCTATATGCCCTGTTGTACATTATATCACTGACCACTCCACTTTATACTCTGTTGTAAATGCTGTTCCTGCACTGTTTATGCTTTTTATACAATATACACATGACCCGTGTACTGTATACACCTGACACTGTATACATTATATTGTAGATTATATTAAAGTGGGAGTCCTAACTAGATTTATTACACAGGACTTTTTTGTCACCTACAAAAACATTCAACCTGTCAGCACCCACAACAGAAGTAGCAGTACTCAGCCTTTAAAATCATTGTCAAATTATGTTTTCTAAATATTTTATGCCAAATGTATTGACAGTGTAATTGGTGTTCATCACTATATTCTCTGCAAAAACTGTGGCGTTGCCCCACTTTAAACAGACAGCTAAACAAATACATACATCATTTTACAAATAAAACTACCCTTTTGGATGTGTTTCTGTGCTTATTATGATAAATCTACCAGTTACCAGCTAGGTGGGATTATTTTCAGCTGCTGGAGGTGTATATTTGAACTACATCTACTACACATACAGCCGTAGCCAAAAGTTTTGAGAATGACACAAATATTAATTTTCACAAAGTCTGCTGACTCAGTTTTTATGATGGCAATTTGCATATACTCCAAAATGTTATGAAGAGTGATCAGATAAATTGCAAAGTCCCTCTTTGCCATGAAAATGAACTTAATCCCATAAAAAATATTTCCACTGCATTTGTGAAGAAGACTTCAAGGTGCCCAAGAAAGTCCAGCAAGCACCAGGACCATCTCCTACAGTTGATTCAGCTGCAGTATCGGGGGACCACCAGTGCAGAGCTTGCACAGGAATAGCAGCAGGCAGGTGTGAGTGCATCTGAATGTACAGTGAGGCGAAGACTTTTGGAGGATGACCTGGTTTCAAGAAGGCCTGCAACTGGGGTAAAGTAATTTTCTCTGATGAATCCCCTTTCTGATTGTTTGGGGCCTCTGGAAAAAACCTTGTCCGGAGAAGAAAAGGTGGGCGCTACCATCAGTCTTGTGTCATACCAACAGAAGAGCACCCCAAGACCATTCATGTGTGGGGTTGCTTCTCAGCCAAGGGAGTGAGCTCACTCACAATTTTGCCTAAGAACACAGCCATAAATAAAGAATGGTACAGAAACATCCTCCAAGAGCAACTTCTTCCAACCATCCAAGAACAGTTTGGTGATGAGCAATGCCTTTTTCAGACATTGTCCAGTGGCCAGGTGGAAGCAACTCCTCAGTTAAAGTGGTTGTAAACCCACTCCACAAAAATAACCCTGCAAGACAAAGGCATAATGCATAGCATACTAGCTCACTATGAAATACTCACCTCACCTGCAGCGGTCCCCGTACACTGGCCTGGCCGGCGACATTGCTCCCGGAGTTATTTCCAGGTATCACGGGCTCCAGCGCTGTGATTGGCCGGAGCCTCGATGACATGACTCCCGCGCATGCACGTGGAAGCTGAGGGCGCGTCAGCTGAAGCAAAGGCACGAATGAGCCGTTGTTTCAGTGCACATATGCCAATGACATCGGCAAATGCTGATACAGGGGATATATCCTAAACCGTGTAGGTTTAGGAGACTTGCAAGGGTATAATAAGACTTACCTGTAGTTAAAAGTGGATTGTAAGGTTTTTTAACCACTTTACAACCAGCCTGGAGTTTGACAAAAGGCACGTGAAGGACTCTCACACCAAATTCTCTGGTCTAATTAAACAAAGATTGAACTCTTTGGCCTGAATGACAAGCGTTGTGTCTGGAATAAACCAGGCACCACTCATCACCTGGCCAATAACATTGCAGGAATACGAAAGAAGGTTTGGACAGCCGCACTCCAAAAAATGTTCCTTTTATTGTAAAAAAAATCACAAAAATATATGCCACAGCAAAAAAAACAGATAGAAGCTGACGCGTTTCACACTGGCCAATAACATCCCTACAGTGAAGCATGGTGGTGGCAGCATCTTGCTGTGGGAATGTTTTTCAGTGGCAAGAACTGGAAGACTAGCCAGGATCGAGGGAAAGATGAATGCAGCAATGTACACAGACATGCTTGATGAAAACCTGCTCTAGAGTGCTCTGGACTTCCGACTGGGGTAAAGGTTCATCTTCCAATAGGACAACAACCCTAAGCACACAACCAAGATAACAAAGGAGTGGCTACGGGACAACTCTGTGAATGTCCTTGAGTGGCCCAGACTTGAACATCTCTGAAGAGATCTGAAAATGGCTGTGCACCGATACTCCCCATCCAACCTGATGGAGCTTGACAGGTCCTGCAAAGAAGAATGGGAGAAACTGTCCCAAAATAGGTGTGCCAAGCTTGTAGCATCATACTCAAAAAGACTTGAGGCTGTAATTGGTGCCAAAGGTGCTTCAACAAAGTATCAAGCAAAGGCTGTGAATATGTACATGTGATTTTTTTTAATTTTTTTATAAATTTGAAAAGATTTCAAACAAACTGCTTTCACGTTGTTATTATGGGGTATTGTTTGTTGAATTTAAAAGAAAAATAATACATTTAATCCATTTTGGAATAAGGCTGTAACATAATAAAATGTGGAAAAAGTGAAGCGCTGTGACTACTTTCCGAATGCATTGTACATCAGCAACATTACAACACCATTCACAGGCACGGCAGCCCTCTTTATCAAGGTAACACATTTTTATTTCATTTAATAATCAGACACATTCTCCCACAGACTTTGTTTTCCTCCAGTAGGACATTGTAACCTTGACTTCCCTGGGCTCTAACTCAGCTGGGAAAGAAAAATGGTCTTAGACTCACAAGAAAAAAATATTACTTGCCATCAGTGTTGTCATGCACCGTGCTGTGTTTTACAAAAGCCACATCTCCACTTTCAACCAGACACCTACATAAGACAAATAAGAAAAAAGACGTGGCCAATGACTACAATAATGGACCAGTTACCCGGCACCCAAGAATTGTCTTTTGAGACAAAAATGAAAACTAATTTAAAATTACTTTTACTTGATATGCTTCTTAAAGACCAATAAATATCCAGTATTTACATCAAATCTGTACATACCTAAAAGCCCCATTATAATCTTGGTACAACTCTGTCGCATTGTTTAGACACATGTATTGACCAGCGCCATCTCCCTTGCACAGCTCACACAACGAAGGATATAAAGCTTTGTCAGCTCCAGGCACGCAACTTCTGGAAAAGAAGCTGGCCACTCCTATAGACACCACATGGTAAGTTATGAAACACATTTAATTTATAATCATAAACATAGTAAAGCAGTGCTAGAAAAAGAACTTGCTCTTACCTTTCTGAATATCGCAGACCATAGCAGACATTCTTCCACTGTCAATAAGAAAGCCAATGGGTACATTCCATCCAGTAGTCTTCTGGAGGCCAGTGTGACAAGATTTGGTGCCTTTCAAACTATTTATTGTGATATTTGAGTTCTTCCTAACAACAGCCACAGCATAGTATGAGGTGCCCATACCTGGTAATCATAATACACTACTATAACTACACTGATAGAAGTGTAATAATATAAAAAAATCATTTTTAACTCCTCAGGAAAACAAATATCTTGTGCCTGTAGATATAGGAACATTCCCTTAATGCTTTGGCACCCATCGCATTACTATTGTTAGGAGACAATGCAGTTGGCCAAATTGGTATTGTTTCCCCTCTGAGGCCCCATACACACCATAGAATATATCCGCAGATAAATCCCATCGAATGGGTTTCAGTGGATAGATTCTATGGTGTGTACACTCCGGCGGATATTTATCCGCGGATATTTCCGAATTCCAGCAGATAGATATTTGTCGACATGCACAGAATATCTATCCGCTGGAATCGGATCCCACGGATGGATCCGCTGGTCTGTACAGACTCACCGAATCCATCCGTCCGAAGGGATCCCCCGCATGCGTCGCAATGATTCAACGCATGCGTGGAATTCCTTATATGACAGCGTCGCGCCCGTCGCCACGTCATAATCGCGGCGACGGCGCGACACGTCATCGCCAGAGGATTTCCGCGCGGATTTCAATGCGATGGTGAGTACACTCCATCGCATAGAAATCTGCGGAAATCTTTGAGAGGATTTATCCGTGGAAACGGTCCGCTGGACCGTATCCGCGGATAAATTCTCTTGTGTGTATGGGGCCTGAGATAAGCCAATCCCAACCTTCTCTTGTATAAGACAAACATGCATATTTGTAAGTAATCATTAGTAAGTACTAAGTTCAGTGGCCAAATGAGTATCCTTGAGCATTTGCAGTCTGCAATCAATTCAAAGCTTTTTTTTATAAAATAAAAACAATGCCTCCCACATATAATAAATACAACCCTTCAAACAGTTTTTGGAATGAGTTCTAATGCCCCGTACACACGATCGGAATTTCCAATGGAAAAAAAAGTCAGATGAACTTTTTCCAATAGATTTTAAGGTCGTGTGTAGCCCCATCTGAGTTTTTTCATCGAAAATTCAGATGAATTCCATCGGACTTTAGATATAGATCATGTTTTATCTTTTTCCGATGGAATTCAGTCGGAATTCCGATGTGATTTGGCCGGGCAAAAGCCCGATCGTGTGTACGTGGCATTAGTCTGCAGTCTAGCAACCTAGGTCTTGTTATTTTTATTCCTTGCAGATGTAGTCTGTAACTGCAGCTCCCAGTTCAGTCCAAGCCATGTACTCTTTTGACAGTTCTTTTTAAAGCAACATTAATTTTTAAATGTGTAAATTAAAATTTTGGTTAATTTTTTTCCCCCTTTAAAATCCAAGAACACAAAGTGACCTAGCAGCTGTATAGCAGGGGGGTATAGTTAATGCTGTTACCTAGGGATCCACTACAAGTCCTGTGAAAATGCTACATTCCTGGGTACATGGTAAACTTGCATACTTCCTTTGCTTTGTGCCACAGTGCTATTGCTATGCCTAACCATTGCTACACAAGGGTTTGTCCAGCAAAGTCAGTATTTGAGTCTATAGGGTCTGTAGCAATGGGTTTGGGGATTAAATAGGAACACTAAACACACAAATACGACTCCAGAGGGCATCTGCCAAAAAACTGCTGAGTTGTTTTGGATGACCCCACAACAGATATATTTTTACAACCTATTCAATTTAAAATAGAAATGAGGGCAAACCATTTATACTTTGAATGTTTAAGTGGTGATCTGACTCATTATTTTTATTCAGTCTGCTGGTTGAAAGAAAATAAATGAATCTGTATGGCTTGTCTTACCCAAGTTGAGAAGGCAATCATTGCCAAGCACAAGAACAATCTCAGATCAGTTTTAGTGACAATTCATATGTCGAAAGATACCAGAAAACAAATGACCTTTTTTTTTTTAAACACGTTTTTATTTTATTCTTTTACATGTCTACATCCGTCAATATTATTATGTTTCTTCATTAAATCTTTTCCCATTTCATAAATACAACCACATCAACAGAAAAAGTGTCATTATACATTACATTCCACCTTGAAAAAGAAAAAAACAACAGATAACAAAAAGGAAACAAAACAATAAAGACAAATTACCCCGTTACCCTGGTTGCAGCGCCCATCCCCCTCTCTTTACTGACTTCCAATAATCAGAATATCCTTCTGTTAGTGCCCCTCTTCCACTTATTCACCACTAAGGCCCCGTACACACGGTCGGACAAAACCGATGAGAATGGTCCGACTGACCGTTTTCATCGGTTCACCGCTGAAGTGGCCTGATGGTCTGATGTGTGTACACACCATCAGTTCAAAATCCGATCGGGACAGAACGCGTGACGTAAAACACACGACGTGCTGAAAAAAAAACGAAGTTCAATGCTTCCAAGCATGCGTCGACTTGATTCTGAGCATGCGCGGGTTTTGAACCGATGCTTTTCTGTACTAACCATCGGTTTGGTCCGATGGGGCAGCGGTCCATCGGTTCGGTTTTAAAGCATGTTTTAAAATTTTGGACCGAAGGAAAACAGACCGATAGCCTATACACACGATCGGTTTGGTCCGATGAAAATGAACTTTGGTTCATTCTCATCGGACCAAACCGACCGTGTGTACGGGGCGTCAAGTCAACGCATGCTTGGAAGCATTGAACTTCATTTTTTTCAGCACGTCGTGTGTTTTACGTCACCACGTTCTGACCCGATCGGATTTTGAACTGATGGTGTGTACACACATCAGACCATCAGGCCACTTCAGCTGTGAACCGATGAAAACCCATTCTCATCGGTTTTGTCCGACCGTGTGTACGGGGCCTAATCGTTTTTTGTGATGAAAAAAAACTTCGTTTTTTAAAACATCATTTAAAATGACCGTGTGTGGGGAAAACGTTGTTTTATGTCTTCTGAAAAACGACAAAAAAAAATTCGAACATGCTTGAATTTTTTGTGTCGTTTTTCAAAACGTCGTTTTTTGTGTCAATTAAAATGATAGTGTGTGGGCAAAACGACGTTTAAAACGACGTTTTTAAACCCGCGCATGCTCAGAAGCAAGTTATAAAGCGAGCTTCAATGGAAAAGAGTGCTGAACGTAACCGCGCTTTGCTAGAGCATTTTGAAAAAACGATGGTGTGTAGGCAACGTCGTTTTTGAAAATGAAGTTTCAAAAACGTTGTTTTATTTCATGATTTAAAACGTTGTTTTTTTTCATCACAAAAAACGACCGTCTGTACGCGGCATAAGAGTTGACCCCGAGTTCAACCACTCATCCCAAATTCTATAATATTTCTGGGGTGTTCCTCTATGCTCGTACAATAATTTCTCATACGGAAGGATTTGATTTACCGCCCCAAGCCATTGACCCTTTGAAGGAGGCATAGGTTGCATCCATCCAAGTATAATTTGTTTGCGGGCCATAAATAAAGTTTCTTATAAACAAGTCTTAGCATATACATTCCACCTCTGACTCTCGATTAACCCCAATAGACATACTTGTGGAGTAAATGGGACGTATCCTCCCACCACTTCTGATAGTATATCCAAAACCTGTCTCCAATATCTACTGATGCCCGGACAAGACCACATCATGTGCTCGAAGTCAGCCCGTGGTAGGTGACATCTTGCACACTCCGCGTTTACTACTCTCCCCATCAGGCTTAGTTTATACGGTGTAAGATAAACCTGGTGTATTATGTAAAACTGTATCAATCTATTATTGCTTGCAGGTGATACTGTCAAATCTGATTTGCAGGCTTCCCCCCAAATCTCATCCGTCATAGATGGACATATCGTTTGCCACTTCCTCTTAATCTGAAGCGGAGAGTCCCGTATCTTGGCCTGCATAAAATATGTGTACAACTTGGATACTAATCCCTTTGGTCCTTGAGTTCTCATAATTCCTATAAGGGGGAATCTAGATATATCTATACTTTTACTACCAAATTGGGCACTTAACGCATGTCTTAACTGTAAAAATCTATAAAAGAATGTATCGACTAGTTTATATTGTGTTTTCAAATAATCAAATGAGCATATATTCCCACTTTGGTATACCTGTTCCAGAGCTACTATTCCTTTTTTGCTTCCAAAATATACTAACTTTGAATGTATATAGTTCTTCAAACAAGGGATTATCCCACATAGATAGCTCAGCAGGGATATCCCTGAAGCCCATTAATTTTTTGACCTCCCGCCATACTGATCGTTCCAATGAGAGCATCGGGATCTTGACCCCTGGTGTATGTATACGTTTTGTCTCCAATACTACCAAAAAGTTCTCAGCTTGTAATAAATTTAAAAAATACTTCTCTACTCCTGAGCTTTGTTCCTGTGTAAACCAGTTACGCAAATGTCTCATTTGTCCTGCCAAGTAATACAAATAGACATCTGGCAGCGCCAACGCTGCCTCTGTCTTTGGGCGCTGTAATGTTGTCAGCTTTACTTTACATCTACCTTTTGCCCATATAAATTTTATAAATTGTGAATTCAATTTTTTAAAGAACTTTTTAGGCACTACTACTGGGGAGTGTGAGAAGATGTACAAACACTTTGGTAGTAGGATCATTTTAATTAAATGTATTCTTCCCACCACTGACAAAGGAAGTTTACTCCAAATCCTCAATTTGACTTTAATATACTTCATCAATGGATAAACATTGGCCTCCAATGCCGCCTGGGATTGTCTTGTTATATGGATCCCTAAATATTTAAAGTCCACTCTCTTAAGTGGGGTATCCGTCATCTCCTCCATTTCCCCCTCTCGATGCAGTGGCATTAGAAAAGACTTCTGCCAATTAATCTTAAGTCCTGAGTACCTACCAAATGTATCTATTATACTCATAGCAGTCCTCAGGGTATCTTGTGTATCTTGCATATACAATATGATGTCATCTGCATACAGTCCAATCTGTTCTGTACTGTCGCCCATTTCTATCCCCTTATATTCTTCAGACTGACGGAATCGTAAAGCTAATGACTCAATTGTAATAGCAAATAGAAGAGGAGACAGCGCACACCCCTGCCTCATACCCCTAAATAAGTTAATTGATGGGGTCAATATCCCATTAATCAATAGCTTAGATCGCGGGGCTGCATATAGTATCCTTACCCATTGCTTAAATCTGTTCCCGAATCCAAACTTCCCCAGTGCTGCCTGCAAGAATCTCCACTCTACGGAGTCAAAGGCTTTGGCTGTATCAAGAGATGCCAAAGTCAGTGGGCCAGATTCAGAAAGAGATACGACGGCGTATCTCCTGATACACCGTCGTATCTCTGAGTGCGCTCGGTCATATCTATGCGCCTGATTCAGAGAATCAGTTACGCATAGATATCCCTAAGATACGACAGGTGTAAGTGTTTTACACCGTCGTATCTTAGGCTGCATTTTCTGGCTGGCCGCTAGGTGGCGCTTCCGTTTGTTTACGCGAGGAATATGCAAATTGCTATTTACGTCGATTCAGAAACGAACGAACGACCGCCCGGTGCTTTTTTTTTTATGTTGTTTGCGTTCGGCTTTTTCCGGCGTAAAGTTACCCCTGCTATATGAGGGGTATGTGCAGGGTATCCTATGTTAAGTATGGCCGTCGTTCCCGCGCAGAGTTTTCAATTTTTTACGTCGTTTGCATAAGTCGTTCGCGAATATGGCTGGACGTAATTTACGTTCACGTCGAAAGCAATGACGTTTTGCGGCGGATTTTTGAGCATGCGCACTGGGATGTTTTCACGAACGGCGCATGCACCGTTAAAAAAAAACGTAAAATACGCGGGGTCAAGCAAAATTTAAATAAAACACGCCCCCCACATCCCCATTTGAATTAGGCGTGCTTACGCAGGCCCAAATACGTTACGCCGCCCCGTAACTTAAGGCGCAAGTTCTTTCTGAAAACAGAACTTGGGCCCAAAGTTACAGCGGCGTAACGTATCTAGTATACGTTACGCCGGAGAGATACGTTCAGGTATCTGAATACGGCCCCCTGTCTCTGGAATATACTCCTTCATCTGTACTACCAATTGTGTTCTATGAATGTTTATCGATGTTGATTTGCCAATTATAAAACCTGTCTGGTCGGCATGCACTATAGATGTTATTACAGTATTTAATCTGTTGGCCAATATCTTGACCAAAATTGTATAATCACAGTTCAGCAAAGATATTGGCCTCTATGAGGTACATTCACTTGGGTCCTTATCCGTTTTTAATAGTAAAACTACTGTTGCTTTATACATGGAATTTGGGAGTTCTCCTCTAACAAAGGCCTCTTTATATACCTTAGTTAGTATTGGAGCCATCAGGTCTACATATCGACTATACACCTCCAGGGGTAAACCATCCGGGCCTGGGGATTTACCCGTTGCCAACGAGCCGATAGCTTCCCTTACTTCTGCCTCCGCAATCTCCTCGTCCATTAATTTCACATTTTCTCTTGTTAGTTTTGGGATCTCTACTTCCTACAGATACCCCCACTATATCCTCCTCTGCACATGTTAATGAGGTGGCATACATTTTAACATAATATTCATGGAAGAATTTCAGTATTTCTTCTATTGTACAAACTAATATTCCCTGTTCATTTTGTATCTTGGAAATAGCTGAAGATTTCTGAAATGACCTTGGAGGAAATATTGATTAATTCCATTAGATGTTTGATCAATATTTTTTATTCGATGTACTAACTAGGCCAATGAAAAATGTATACAGGCGGTCCCCTATTTACAAACATCCGACTTAAAAACGACTCCTACTTACAAACGGAGGGAGACAACAGGAAGTGAGAGTAAATCTACCCCTAGGAATGGAAATTCACTCCTTTAAGGCCCGGTACACACGGGCAAACATGTACGATGAAACCGGTCCGTCGGACCGCTTTCACCGTACATGTCTGCCAGAGGGCTTCTGTACGATGGCTGTACTAACCATCGTACAGAAGTCCGGGAGTAAACAATACGCGGGGCGTGTCCGCGTCGTCGCCGCGGCGGTGACGTGGGCGGGCCTGCCATTTAAAGGCTTCCACGCATGCGTCGAAGTCATTCGACGCATGCGAGGGACGGCGGGCGCTCGGACATGTACGGTAGGTCTGTACTGACGACCGTACATGTCCGAGCGGGCAGGATTCCAGCGGACGGTTTTAAAACACGTCCAGGAATATTTGTCTGCTGGGAAAAGGCCCGGCGGGCAAATGTTTGCTGGAATTCGGCCCGCTCGCGCCTACACACGACCGAACATGTATGCTGAAACTGGTCCGCGGACCAGTTTCAGCATACATGTTTGGTCGTGTGTACGGGGCCTAAGAGTTATTATGGGAAAAAAGGTGTCTCCGCTGATGCTTTATCACCAATGCTCGTTTCCCCAATAGCCCAAAATTTTCAAAATCCAATTGACATTGGGATAGAAAGTGAGGTGAAATCTTCTGAACAGGGGCACAGACAGCAAAACAAACATTACAGGGGTGATGATAACCCTTCCCTATGCTATCCAAAAAGCTTAAAAATAGATTTTTTGGCTGGAGCTACACTTAAAAAATTGACCTGTTCCAACTTACAAACAGATTCAACTTAAGAACAAGACTACAGTCCCTGTCTTGTTTGTAACCCGGGAACCGCCTGTATATTTGCCTTCCCAGCAAACAGGTTATTCAAGTGTCTGCCTGAATACACTAGGCATAATGTTCAAACACCTACCTTGATCATATACCTCTGCCACCACTGGCTTTAAATTATATTGTTTTCCAGCTTGGTATATTAAATTACCATCAACAACTACTGCATCCGCCAAATTATCCTGTATGAGGCAAGAAGATTTTACATCAATTTATCATCTATTTGAACTTGGATTTTCATTCATATCAACATACAAAGTTAAAATTTTACAAAGAGAACTGCTAAACTATTGTGGACACAAAATTGTATTCCTTGAAAGGAAGTGAATTGTATTAGGTCATCAAGATCATAAAAGTCACCACAAATGTTTATAATGCATGAACCTCACATCTTAAATAGTATGATCAGCATGGTCCCATTCACACTTGCCGATGTGCAATTGCTGCAATTCTGCTTGTGATTCCAAAGCACGTGGCAATTGGTGCAAAACATGCACTGTGCAATTGGGTGGCACCTGGATAGCTTGCCACAAATTTGTGGCAGTGTTGATTTGTAAGTCTTTTAGCTTGCTACGCATTTTCACTGGTAAGTTGTACACTTGCAGAGCATTTGAAGCACAAGTTCTAGTTGACACTTTTTCAATTTGTAGCAAATTTGCATGGCAAGTCTTAGCAAGAGCAAAGTTGCTTTGGTGAGTCTATAACAGAAGCTCTGCAAGTCTACAGCATGAAAATTCAGCCACAGTGACAGGATTACGATTGCACAACATAACTGAACCAGAACTTGCAGCTGACTTGCAAAATGTTTGCAAAGAAAGTTGATCTGGAGTCATGCAATGCAGACTTTCTGTAATTGTACAACAAACTTGTGAAGCCTGACAAGCAGGCCCGGATTTACTCCCTTTGACGCCCCAAGGCCAGGTCCTTCAATGCCGCCCCCACCTGCGCAGTACAGGGGGGACATTATCCGCCGGGGGACTTTTTCGGCAGGACACTGGGAAGCAGGGGGATGCTGCTGCCAAAAATGACATTGAGAACTGGGAGGGGGGGGGGGGAATGTTGCTGCCAAAAATAACATTGATCATTGGGGGGGGGGGGGGTGCTGCTGCCGAAAATTACATTGAAAACCATCTCACCTCCTCTTCCCTATGTTTTCTCTCCTCTCAGTATCCGTGACATGACATGGGGGGAAATTAAAGTGTCCTCTCCTCTCAGCTGTAGTGCCGCCCCTGCACCCACTGCCGCCCCGAGGCCTGGCCTTGTTGGCCTTGTCTGGAATCCGGCCCTGCTGACAAGTCTAGCAATAGTTTAGCAAGTCAGTTTGAAACTTGCAGCACAATTGCTTGCTATATAGGCATACATCTTAAAGGGCACCCCAAACACGGTGTGTTTTTGTCACAATTGGTAAAATGCGACTTTAAAACTTGAGTGAAGCTTGTTGCCCAAAAAGGAACAGAAGCTTCTTTAGACAACAACCATGGATAGGGCAGGCCACTAAAGTGAATGGACTGCCCTATGTGTGACATGTGGAATTGCAAGAAAATTGCTCATACAAAATCGCAAGTGAGAACGCAAGTTTCTGCTACTCAAAGTGTGAATAGGTGATCATATCAAGTTATATTTTAGAATGTTAAAGTGGAACGAAGGCCATTTTAAAAACGAAAAATTACACACATGATGCAGTCTGTAAGTACCATTAGCACAGTAGTATTTATCTCCCCACCCTGTAACATCCCTGGAGTCCCTGCTGTTACTTGCTGCCTTTGCAGCTTAAGAGGGAGTGTCTGGGGCTGGTCATTAATGCTTAAAAGTGTACGTTAACCCAAAATTTCAGTTTTTATATATGTGTGTGTTTTCACCTGTGGATGTCAGTAAATAAACCATCTTCTCCTTTGATATTATTGACTGCTTTCAAACTGACCACATCAAGCATGGAAGCAGATCCATGCTGGTGTGATCAGTTTGCATAGTAGAGCTCCCTTCTTGAGATGCAGGACAATGTGCTCACACACAGCGTGCCTATATCTCCAATAGTCAGTATGGCAGAGGTTAGGTTAAATTAGAATTTTGGCTCTTCTGTACCCAGTGGAGTAGTGATCTGTTTCTTTTTGGTCTGGTCAGGTTTCCCTAAGCATAGTGGTTGTGTACTCTTGCCTGTCTCTGGAAGAAGCTTTCAGACAGATCCTTTTCATCACAGGAGAATATTGAATGAAAGCTGATAGGCAACAGGTGTCCTTGGACATTTTGATTAGGACTCTTGCTTAAGATTCCAGGTGTGCGTGTGTTTTAGGGGGTTGAATTCCAGTAGTTGCTGCAAAGACTGGGACCATAAGGACTCTCAGATTAACTGGCTAACCCTTGTACCTCTAATTAAGGCTGCCACTAGAGGATTTGTGTTTGAGCCCTGGTTCACACTGGGTACGATTTGGAACGATTTGAGATGCGATTTGACATGTCAAATCGCATCTCAAATCGGCGGCAATTGTCGGCAATGGCACTGTCCTAATCAGTGCGACGCCGCATCTGCAATTTCAAAAAGTAGTTCCTGTACTACTTTTTGCGATTTCGGGCCGCGATTTACATTAAATTGCGGCCGAAATTCGCGGCAAATCGCGGCAAAATCGCGGCCGCGAAATCGCGGTAAAATCGCGCATTTTACCGCGATTTTGAATTCGCAGCAGTGTGAACCTAGGCTAAGGGAATGTTCCCCTGTTTCTGTTGCCGTTTCAGAGTATCCTGCACCCCATCCCTCTTTCCTGCTGACTGCTGCAATAAATTCACTGAAAATAAATTTCTTATGCCCTGTACACACGACCGGTTTTCCCGTCAGAAAAACTGCAATGAGCTTTTTGTCGGGAATCCCGACCGTGTGTATGCTCCATCTGACTTTTTCCCACAGGAAAACTGCCGGAAAAAAAGAGAGCAGATCTCTTTTTTCCTATCAGGAAATAATCCTAGGGAAAACCGTTCGTCTGTATGCTTTTCCAACAGGAATTAAACCATGCATGCTCGGAAGCATAGAACTTAATTTTCTCGGCTCGCCGTAGTCTTTTACATCACCGCTTTCTTGGCAGTCAAAAGTTCACAGGACTTTTGTGTGACCGTGTGTATTCAAGGCAGACTTGAGAGGAATTCCGTTGGGAAAACCATTGTTTTTTGTTTCCGAAGGGAAAACCGCTTGTGAGCCTGTGTTGTCAGAGTGCATGGAACTGGTGCATGGGTTGGTGACTGCAATGAAAAAATGTCCCCGAGTCAGTGATTAAACAAAACTACACGAGTCAGTGGTGTCACTGAAAGGAAAAAAATGTCTCACTACAAAGCTTCTTCCCCCACACCTCAGTATAGTGCTTTTTCCTCAACTCTGACCCCCTTCAGCACATTTGGCACCAGAAATATGTAATCCCCCCCCCCAAAAAAAAACCGAAGGAGGAATTATAGCGGTGTGTGCAGCATGCTTTGGTAAATTGTGGGTGTGGTCAAATTGTGGATTGGATGGATCTCACATTGAGTGTCCATATTTAATATAGCCTTTACACCAGCCGTCTCTCTGCTCATGTTTGGCATTACTTGCAACAATTGATAAATGTCCCCATATATGTTATGAACTCACTGACTCAAGGCTCACCTTCCAGGTCACAGACAGGCTCTCCCTCTGTTCAGGCTCTTTCTTCCACAATTCAGTAGAGCTTTGAGGGATGTCTTCATCTCCTTGTTAAGGGCCTCCAAGCACTCCCTCTCCTAGTCCGGGGGTCTCCAGGCACTCTCTTTCTTACTTCAGGGCCTCCAGGAAACCTTTGTCCTAGTTCCCGGGCTCCAGGCACCCCCTCTTCTAGTCCAGGGCCTCCATGCAGCCCCTCTCCTAGTCCAGGGCCTCCAGGCAGCCCCTCTAATAGTCCAGGGCCTCCATGCAGTCCCTCTCCTAGTCCAGGGCCTCCAGGCAGCCCCTCTCCTAGTCCAGGGCCTCCAGGCAGCCCCTCTCCTAGTCCAGGGCCTCCAGGCAGCCCCTCTCCTAGTCCAGGGCCTCCAGGCAGCCCCTCTAATAGTCCAGGGCCTCTGGGAACCCCCCGCTTCTATTTTAGGGCCTCTAGGCACCCCGTCTCCTAGTGTGGGTTCTCCAAGAACCCCTTCACTTAGTCTGGGCCTCCAGGCACTTCCTTTCCTAGGCTGTAACATCTGGGCACCCCTATACTAGTCCAGAACCTCCAGGCACACCCTTTTCTAGTTCAGGGCCTCCAGGTGACAGTGGTTAACTGTGAACACAGGGCTAGTGTTGGTGGTGGTGGTGTTATAGCGTACCACTGCACTCCAGACAGAAAAAACCCGATACCATGAGTGAGAGGCAGAGAGAGAGGAGCTCCTAGTGCACCACCTACTCCAATGAACATTCAGCCTGCTCCCAAGGCAGGTTCCCCTTCTGCCCCCTCCCATAGGCCTGGCAGCATCTGAACTAGTATAGGAGACCTGGGATGTATTCAGCGGCCCCTTTGCGGAGGAGCGTTGCATAATCTAACTGAATGTTATGCACAGTACCACATAAGTTGTAGTTCTGTGCAGTCATTCTTGAAATTCATATACCTCTGCCAGACAGCACAGTTAGCATCAGCATTGTTGGTCAATCTTGCCCCCTGGTGGATGACTGGACAATGAATAAGCAGTAGCTTATGGGGAGTCATTTCTCTTCTCTCACTGCATGTTAGCATGTTCACAGCTATCACATGTGTTATGTAACAGAGCCCATTGGCTGCTAGTGCAGTCCCATTTGCTGCCAGAAAGAGTGCTGTTGTGCAGGGGAATAAATGAGGCCGATATCAAGGGAAATTCCAGTATTTATTGGTTTTAATTAAACTGTAATGATGTTTAATAAATACATAACTACGTGCATGCAATAGAAAAGATCAGGGGTCAAGTCCTGGGGAAAAAAGTGTGGGAACCCAAGATCCACTCCCCCACCAAAAAAATAAATAAATGATACGCTCATATGCATAATTACTAAACCGCATTGTTTTTTTTTTTTTCGATCCACTGTACCTTAGTAATCCTTTATGTTACTGGCCGCTTCCTGTAAATGGATTCATCGGGTAGTGTGCGGGTATTCCATCACTTCCTCGATGCCGCAACGTCTCCTGGGAGCTTTTGTCATTGTTCCCAGGAGACATTGCGGAGGTCTGCCGCAAGTTATCGTGGGATATAGAAAGAAGCAAGTTCTTTCTAAAAGTCTAAATAACTTGCGGCAGACCTCCACAATGTCTCCTGGGAACAATGACAAAAGCTCCCAGGAGACATTGCGGCATCAAGGAAGTGACGGAATACCCATACAGTACCGATGAATCCATATACAGGAAGTGACCAGTAACAAAGGATTACTAAGGTTTGCCTTAGTGCCCCTGACAGTGACTCGAGCTGGGCATCGCCGCTTAGTGAAGGATTGGCTCGGGCGGCTCGGCTGCTCTCGGCTGCTCTAGTCCTGCAAAGGGAACTGAGTTACTGCTGTGAAAAAAGTGCAGGAACTTCGTTCCCACGCGTTCCCACGGGACTTGAGCCCTGGAAAAGATGCACCTTTAAGTGTATGATAACATGTCTTACCTTTACCAGTTGGGTACAAACGATTGATGAATTCCCATCCACACAAGACAAAGGAGGTACAATCTGAGCCTGTGTAAAGTAAGATTTCATAGCATTGCATTTTTTCTTCTCTAGTTCTGATATTGTGCACCATCTGATCTCACTGAGACAAGAGACTGAGAAAAGATAATAACATAGGTAGAAACATGTTTAGAAAAGTGTGAATTGTAAAGTACATTCTTCATCCAATATAATAACATTTCATGCTTTTAAGGCAGTCTTCTTAAACCTTTAAACACGGAAAAAACTTTAAACGGATAAGGAATATGGCACACTTAGCATATTTGACAACTACTCTATAGAAGAAAACGGTTGTAAAAACGGTTGTAACAAAATAAAGAATAATTTGGCCAGCGAAGAAATTTTGAAAATGTTATTTTCTCCTATGTTAATTGAAGGACACAGTCTGACAATCTTGACTGTAGGGTTATTATAGTGCCACCTTTAAAAGTCTGACACTAGGCAGAAGAAAATAAAGCACCGCCTATGGGTAGCCCTTACCAGTGGCCAAACCCCCCATCTGCTTTAGGCAACTCAGTTTTTTGCCTAGTATCTAGGAGTAATGACCTAGCTCCCTGCTGGTGCCTTTACTTTCTTTTTCTTAGTAGGGTCACTATCTTTCTGTGATTGCAGGTGGTCCACTTAAAGGTTTGGCAGCCTCTTCTGCTAATATTTCCCATTGGGTTAGGCAGAATATTGTTAAAGCCTATGCCATCAGGGTTCAGACTCCTCCCTATTCTGTCACGGCAAACTCCACTAGGGCTATTGATGTGACTTGGGCCTTTCGGCATCAGGTGTCAGTGTCTCTGGTGTGCAAAGCTGCTACCTGGTAATATATGTCCATACATTTATACCAAGTTTAACAGGGCTGATCTTTTATAATCTTTAAATGCTTGTTTTGGCCGCAAGGTATTGCAGATGACAGTTTGAGGCTTTTTTTTTGTTTCCCCCCAGGGGGTTCTTTTGTGCATTGCATATTGTGCTTCTGGTTTTCCATTCCTCAATGGTCCCTGATTTCGGACCTACCTGTGGTCTAAATAGTTCCTTCAATGAACGTATAAGGAAACTGGATTTTTTTTCTAGTCATTGAAAAATCCCTTTCTCTGAGTTTGTTGAAGGACACAGCTGCCACTCCTCTGGTATTGCTTTCTGTACTACTTTGTAATTACTGAGCCTAGCCTACTATATCAGGTGAGGGTTATGTCACTGGTAAGGGCTGCCCATAGACTGTTCTTTTTTTATTTTTACTGCCTAAGGGTGGTGTTATAACCCTACAGTCAAGATTGCCCAGCTGTGTCCTTCAACTCAGAGAAAGGGATTTTACCATGATCAGAAAAAAATACCATTGTTTCACTAGTGGTCACTGAAAAAATGTCCCCTTACATTAATGTTAAGTCAAAAAGTGAGCTTAGGCCCCATTCACACAAGCTGTCTGATCAGGTCTGCCTGTCAGTTTTTCAGATAGGCCCTCCAGTCTCTTCTATTAGGTGGCAGATGTCAACAGACACATGTCCACTGACACCCACCGCCTTCAAATCCTGTCCGCTAAAATCAGACGGACGGCGGTTCTATTCCACATCTGTCTGGTGGATCAGATGGCATCGGATGGAAATGGACAGGCGGTCCATTTCCATCCGATTGTCCCATAGAGGAGGGCGGGGCTGTGTCCGTGTCCACTCTGCATAACAAGACAGACACAGACCTGTCATCCACCTGCTCAGCTGGGATCAGTGGAGGGATCCCCAGCTGAGCAAGCGGATTCCACTTAGCGGAGGCGCAGATGTGAAAGAAGCCTAAGGCCTCGTACAGACGACCCAACATGTCCGATGGGATCATTTGGTCTGATGGCTGTACACACCATCAGACCAAATTCCACGCGGACAGAATACGTGGTGACGACGCGGCGACATGATGGCGATGATGACGCGGCGACGTGCGTGAACACGGAAGTTCAATGCTTCCACGCATGCGTCAAATCACTTTGACGCGATGCACGGGTTCTCAGGCCAGCGGACATGTCCGATGAGTCGTACTGACCATCGGGCATGTCCGGCGGACAGGCTTCCAGCGGACATGTTTCTTAGCATGCTAAGAAACAGTTGTCCGCTGGAAACCTGTCCGGTCGGCCGGAAAATTGTCCGGTCGGCCCTACACACGACTGAACAGTTTCAGCGGACATGTTTGGTCTTGTGTACGAGGCCTGAGGCTTAGTTTATACCTGCGCTCCTGGTACAGGATGCAGCCGATAGGTATTCCGAACGCATTACTGCTGTCTCCTGAATGCCTGTTTTTTTGACAGCCAAATAGGATTTTCCAATGGGAATACCATACCACAGCCGCGTGCCTAACTTTTGGCTCATAGTTGCGTTGCAGCACAATTCTCTTTAATGGGTTGCATTCAGCAGTAGTACAGCCCACCAACGTGATAGGGGGTATAATTTTTGCTGTGCATCGAAACAAAGTGTCGCAGGTATGGCCATTACACAAGCCCATCTGGCTACCTTTGAAGCATAAAGGGGCCTCAGTAAAAGCATGGTTTAACTGGTCCGTGTTCAGCTACTTCTTGTTATAAGGTGAAAATGCTGTCTCCCAATTGTTCTCCAGTTTTGTCACCTTCTGTATGTTTCAAAACAAATTATGAAAACGGGGACCACTGTTGTCTCTATCAAGAAACTCAGCCTGAGAAATTCTATACTGCCATCGCTGGTACTGCATGTAGACAGGACGTGCCAATGTTCAACTTGGAGAGAAAAATGTCCTAACATTCAATTTTGTTTCCATACAATGAATAAATACACTTCTATGCTTTTTTCAAAGTTGATTAAGATTTACATCAAGTTTTAAAAAAAACTCCTGAATAATTTATTTCATAAGCTGATTTTATGAGTGCTGATGGAAAACATAAAATACAACAGGCTTGCAGTTTTTCTGTTAATATGCAAACGATAGCCGGTTATTACACCATGCAGGAAGAAGACTAGCTATAGAGATAAGATCTCTATGATCTACCTAGATCTGAAAAGAAGCATGCATAGCAAAATCTCTTTAATGTATTTATGATGACAGATTTGGGGGATTGGATTGCAGCAGAAGATTATATGTCAATAAACAGACAACACTCTATTGTTTAAGGAAAACAGATTGATTTTGTTTCCATGAACAAGCAACAAAGAAAAAGAAGGAAAGAAAAAAAAAAAAGACAGACAGAAAGATGAAGGAAAGAAAGAACAATAAGGAAAGACAAAGAAAGAAAGATAAGGAACGATACATAAAGAAAGATAAAGAAAGAACAATAAAGAAAGATAAAGAAAGAAAAACAAAGAACATTAAGGAAAAAGAAAGAAATAAAAAGAAAAAGAAAGATAAGGAAAGAAAGAAAGAAAGAAAGAAAGAAAGAAAGAAAGAAAGAAAGAAAGAAAGAAAGAAAGAAAGAAAGAAAGATAAGGAAAGAAAGAAAGAAAGAAAGAAAGAAAGAAAGAAAGAAAGAAAGAAAGAAAGAAAGAAAGAAAGAAAGAAAGAAAGAAAGAAAGAAAGAAAGAAAGAAAGAAAGAAAGAAAGAAAAAGAAAGATAAGGAAAGAAAGAACGACGGAAAGAACGTGTATTTCTGATGACAGATTTGGGGGATTGGATCGCTGCAGAAGATTATGACTCGATTTACTAAAACTGGAGAGGGCAAAATCTGGTACAGCTGTGCATGGTGGCCAATCAGCTTCTAACTTTAACTAGTTCAATTAAGCGTTGACTAAAAAATCCTGGAAGCCGATTGGTTCCTATGCAGAGCTGCACCAAAATCTGCACTTCCCAGTTTTAATAAATCATCCCTAATATGTCAATAAACAGACAACACTCTATTGTCTAAGGAAAACAGATTTATTGTGTTTCCACAAACAAGCAGCTCTAACTACACTACTGTAGGAGAAAGAAAAAAAAAAGGAAAAAGAAAGAAAATAAGGAAAGAAAAAAAGGAAGAAAGAAAAAAAAAAGTAACGGGAGAAAGAAAGAAAGAAAGAAAGAAAGAAAGGAGGAAATAAAAAAAAAGAAGGAACGAAAGATAGAAGGAAACAAAGAAAGAAAAAAGGAAGTCCTAGGGCCAGTTCATACAACATGCAATCCAGTGTGTTTTTGTTCTGCATCAAAAACGCATGAAAAGTAGGTTATATGGTTTCCAATGGCACAGTTCACACCAGTGCAGTCAGTTCCAGAAAAAAAAAGTAGAACATGCTGCATTGGACTGAAGTAAAACACATCAAAAACGCACTGAAATGCATCAAAAACACACTGGATCCTAGTATAGTGGGAAAAATCGATAAAAAGAAGAAAAAAAACACCTGGAATGGATCCGGAAGCCCATCAAAAACGCACTGGAACGCATCAAAAACCTGTTAAAAACGCAGAATCTGGAACAGAACTGGAGAGTGTTTTTGTGGTGTGAACCAGCCCTTAAGACACTAGATTAACCACTTGCCGACCGGCCACCGCCGTTATACGTCGACAAGTTGGCTCGGCTGGGCGAGAGCACGTAATATGACGTCCTCTCTCCCAGCCGCCACTAGGGGGCGCGCGCGCGCCGCCGGAGGCGCGCGCCCCCCGCTCACCCCCGACTCCCGTGAGTGTGCCCGGCGGGCGCGATCGCCGCCGGGCACACGCGATCGCTCGGTACAGAGCGGGGACCGGGAGCTGTGTGTGTAAACACACAGCTCCCGGTCCTGTCAGCAGGGGAAATGCTGATCTTCGGTTCATACAATGTATGAACCGAGGATCAGTGTTTCCCCTAGTGAGGCCACCCCCCCCCCCACAGTAAGAACACACCCAGGCATACTTAACCCCTTCCCCGCCCCCTAGTGTTAACCCCTTCACTGCCAGTGGCATTTTTATAGTAATCCAATGCATTTTTATAGCACTGATCGCTATAAAAATGCCAATGGTCCCAAAAATGTGTCAAAAGTGTCCGAAGTGTCCGCCATAATGTCGCAGTACCGAAAAAAAAATCGCTGATCGCCGCCATTACTAGTAAAAAAAATATAATAAAAATGACATAAAAATACCCCCTATTTTGTAAACGCTATAACTTTTGCGCAAACCAATCAATAAACGCTTATTGCGATTTTTTTTTACGAAAAATATGTAGAAGAAAACGTATCGGCCTAAACTGAGGAAAAAAAATGTTTTTTTATATATTTTTGGGGGATATTTATTATAGCAAAATGTAAAAAATATTCATTTTTTTCTAAATTGTCTCTCTATTTTTGTTTATAGCGCAAAAACTAAAAACCGCAGAGGTGATCAAATACCACCAAAAGAAAGCTCTATTTGTGGGAAAAAAAGGACGCCAATTTTGTTTGGGAGCCACGTCGCACGACCGCGCAATTGTCTGTTAAAGCGACGCAATCCCGAATCGCAAAAAGTACTCTGGTCTTTGGGCAGCAATATGGTCCGGGGGGTAAGTGGTTAAACATTTCCCCACAACAGTATTTCCATTATATAACAATAGTATACAGAACCTCTTAAAAAGAGGAAGAATGGGCCAAATCCTTTAAAAGGGATACGCAGGCGGAACTGCTGTTCAGCCTGCGTATCCCTGTGCCTATCTTTGGAACTGATCCTCAGAAGCAGTTTTCCAAAGATAGGCAGAAGATCCGACATCTGTAAGACTTACACTGTCAGATCTTAGTACCGCATCCGCCGCTGGGGGCATTTCGCGTTGAAATGCCGCTTTGCGTATGCAAATGAGGACTTACGGAGATCCACCAATCTTCTCTCCTTTTTTTTTTTTCTCCGTAAGTTTACGTTTGCATGCGTAAAATTAGGGCTGCTTTTACAAGGTGTAAACTGTTTACACCTTGTAAAAACAGACCTTTTTTTCGATCGCCGCGATTTTTTTTTAAATTAGATTTTTTTTTTCGCCGTATGTTTTTTTTAACCCGTCGCAATTTTTTAACCCGGCACGATCCTCAAAACTCGGCGTATTGTAAAAACACGCGATGCACGTCGGGAAAAATGACATCACGGGCATGCGCAGTACGTCCGGCGCGGGAGCGCGCCTCATTTAAATTGTAATCGCCCCCTGGAGAAGAGGACCGCCTTGCGCTGGGAGAATTTAAGTTACACGGCCTGAAATTTCTAGGTAAGTGCTTTGTGGATCAGGCACTTAGGTAGAAATTTTAAGGCAGTGTAACTTAAATGGGAAAATATAAGTTAGGCAGGATCTTTGAGGATTTGGCCCAATGTTTCCACTGATGACATTTATCACAACCAGTGCAACTCTGAATCTAAAGATTTTTCGAACAAACAAGTGTATGAAAATTTTCAGTATATTCGATGACTCAACAAATGTACAGTTTGCGTTTAATATTCTATTTTAGAGTGAATGGACTGTACTGAACGAAAACTACATTCACATTAAAAATGAGTTAGAGAAAATTTTGTCCATCCTGCCGCTTCGAATTTTCCCATTACTGCTGTCAAATATGAACATTGATTTGACCCCACTAGCAATTATAAAATCGTACAAAGTTTTTTAAAATGTAAAAAAAAAGTCTGCTAGTGTATGGCCACTGAAAAAAAAAAAAAAAGACTAAACTTCTCACTTGTATTATATTATATGTATATGTACTGTGTGTTTCATCTTAAAATGCTGTACACATCCTCATAAAAGAATTAATACATTTCACAATACAAAGAAGCCACCAATTTAAAAAGTCAACCATAAACCAAGCACGTGTAAGTTAGACTTTGGACGGGAATTCCATTCAGTGTTACTGGTGTGAACACGACATAGCAAGTGCCGATTCGAACAAAGTGCAGGCATACTGAAGGCTTCTCTCCCTGTACTAGAGGGCAAGATGACACAACCGATACGCAAAAGAAATATAATGCTGTCTCGGGGGGAGGGGGATAAATAGAAGTGCTAAAAATGTGTTTTAGCTGATGGATGCTATAGAAAAAATATTAAACGGTACAGATGCTGTACACTCCTAAACTGAAAAGTGGTGGTTAATCAAAGTGGACTGTCACATAATACACTGTAATGGAGTGGTGCTAGCGAGAAAACTACCTGACAACAGCCAGTCTTATCTTAGGCCCCATACACACGAGAGGATTTATCCGCAGATACGGTCCAGCGGACCGTATCCGCGGATAAATCCTCTCGAGGATTTCAGAGGATTTCTATGCGATGGCGTGTACACACCATCGCATTGAAATCCGCGCTGAAATCCTCTGCCGATGACGTGTCGCGCCGTCGCCGCTATTATGACGCGGCGACGGGCGCGACGCTGTCATATAAGGAATTCCACGCATGCGTCAAATCATTACGACGCGTGCGGGGAATCCCTTTAGACGGATGGATCCGGTAAGTCTGTACAGACGAGCGGATCCATCCGTTGGAATGGATTCCAGCAGATGGATTTGTTGTGCATGTCAGCAAATATCCATCTGCTGGAAATCCATCCCAGGGGAGATTTCTCTGCGGATAAATATCCGTTGGCGTGTACACACCATAGGATCTATCCGCAGAAACCCATTTGATGGGATTTATCTGCGGATAGATTCTATGGTGTGTATGGGGCCTTAGGGGAATGCATAGTATAGTTTTTTTTTTTTAAATGTAAATGAATTTCTGTGTCTTGTATACCAATATAATTTCTGTTTTAAATATAAAAAAAGGCAGGTTGTTCTTTTCTTATGACGCATGCCACCCGCTGGTGACTGTTGGTAAATATGTAATAACTAGCTGAATACCCGGCGTTGCCCGGTCTTCCTATCTTAACCTTTTGGGGAGGAAAATCATAGTAATATAAATATACCCATCTTTTATATAAGGGTGTAGGTAAGGGTTAATTTAACTGTCATATATTTTTATTTGGCATATAAGTAATATGTGTACCAGGTTTTATTGAAATATCTCCAGGCGTACAGAAGTTATGTGGGAACATACATTTCCCATTGATTTGCATGGGACTTTAAACAAAAACCCCAACCCTCACAAATGGGGGTAGTTAAGGGATAAATTAACTATCCTATAGTTTAAGTGGACATATAAGTAACATGTGACCAAGTGTTATCGAAATATCTACAGCCGTTTGGAAGTTATGAAGTAACATGTATTTCCCATAGAGTTGAATGGGACTTTAAAGAAAAACCCCGACCATGGCAAATGGGGGAGGGTAAGGGTTAAACCACCTATCCTATGTTTGTTGCTGACATATAAGTAACATGTGTGCCAAGTTTCATGTTAATATCTTTAGCTGTTTGGACGTGATGCTGGAACATACATACATACACACACACACACACACGTTGAGTTTTATATACGGTATATAGATAGATACACAAATGTAAAATATTAAATGGTAAATAATTACAATAGAATCTCTCCAAAGCATTTTAACTGGACTATGGGGCAGATCCACATACATCTTCGCTGGGCGCAGCGTATCTAAGATACGCTACGCAGCTGTAACTTACTTTGAGTTGGTTTGAATCCTCAACGAATCTGCGCCATAAGTTACAGCGGCGTAGCGTATCTCTCGCGGCGTAAGGGCACGGAATTCAAATTCGGCGGGTAGGGGGCGTGTTTCATTTAAATGAAGCGCGTCCCCGTGCCGAGCGAACCGCGCATTCGCCGTCCGTAAAAACTCCCAGGGTGCATTGCTCCAAATGACGTCGCAAGGACGTCATTGGTTTTGACGTGAACGTAAATGGCGTCCAGCCCCATTCACGGACGACTTACGCAAACCACGTAAAATTGTAAAAATTATACGCGGGAACGACGGCCATACTTAACATTGAGTACGCCACCATATAGCAGCTTTAACTATACGCCGGAAAAAGCCGAACGGAAACGATGTAAAAAAAATGCGACGGCCGCTCGTACGTTCGTGGATCGTCGGAAATAGCTAATTTGCATACTCGACGCGGATTACGACGGGAACGCCACCTAGTGGACACCGAAAAATTGCATCTTAGATCCGACGGCGTACGAAGACGTACGCCTGTCGGATCTAGCCGAGATGCCGTCGTATCTTGTTTTGAGGATTCAAAACAAAGATACGACGCGGGAATTTTGAAATTACGCCGGCGTGTCAGTAGATACGCCGGCGTAATTTCTTTGTGGATCTACCCCTATGTATTTAGGTGAATATACACTGGTCAGCCATAATTTAAAGACCACCGACAGGTAAAGTGGATAACATTGATTATCTCATTACAATGGCATCTGAAAGTGGGTTGGATATACTAGACAGCAAGTGAACATGTTGTGCCTGAAGTTGATGTGCAGAAAGCAGAAGTAGGTAAGTATAAGGATTTGAGTGACTTTGACAAGGGTCAGATTGTAATGGCTAGGCTGTATCAGAGCAACTCCAAAACTGCAGCTATTGTGGGATGTTCCTGGCCTGCAGTGGCCAGAACCTACCAAAAGTGTTTTAACCACTTCCTTACTGGGCACTTAAACCCCTTCCTGACCAGAGGACTTTTTGCGATTCGGCACTGCGTCGCTTTAACTGACAATTGCGCGGTCGTGCGACGTGGCTCCCAAACAAAATTAACGTCCTTTTTTCCACACAAATAGAGCTTTCTTTTGGTGGTATTTGATCACCTCTGCGGTTTTTATTTTTTGCGCTATAAACAAAAATAGAGCGACAATTTTGAAAAAAAAAAACTTGTTGCTATAATAAATAGCTCAATTTTTTTTTTACGTTTTTTTTTATCCTCAGTCTAGGCCGATACGTATTCTACATATTTTTAGTAAAAAAAAAAAAAAAAATCGCAATAAGCGACTGGTTTGCGCAAAAGTTATAGCGCCTACAAAATAAGGGACAGAATTATTATTTATTTATTTATTTTTTTACTAGAAATGGCGGCGATCTGCAATTTTTATTGGGACTGCGACATTATGGCGGACACATCGGACACTTTTGGCGCCATTCACATTTATACTGCAATCAGTGCTATAAATATGCACTAATTACTGTATAAATGTGACTGGCAGGGAAGGGGTTAACACTAGGGGGTGAGGAAGGGGTTAAATGTGTACCCTATATAGTGTTCTAACTGTGTGGGGGAAGGGGGGTGACTGGGGGGGGTGACCGATCTGTGTCTCTATGTACAAGAGACACAGATCCGTCTCCTCTCTCCCCTGACAGCACCGCTGTCTGCGAGAGCCGGGAATGAGAGATGATCTCATATGTAAACATATGAGATCATCTCTCATTGGCCGCACAGATCGCCTAGGAAACGGCCGCTCCGATTGACCGTTCACGGCGATCTGTGACTGGCTGTGTCCAAGGGACACGGCCAGCACAGCAGTTCCCCGCTGCGCGCTCGGGAGCGCGCGCGGGCAACGTGCAAAGGGGCGGCCGTAAAAAGACGGCCTGTCAGAGATTGGGAGCCGCGCTGCGGCCGTACAAAGTCGTACGGCCGCCAGCAAGTGGTTAAGGAATGAAAATAAGCAAACCCCTGACATGGTCATGGATGGCCAAGGCTCATTGATGTATGTGGGGAGTGAAGCCTGGCCTGTGTAGTCCAATCAAAAAGAAGAGCTAATGTAGCTCAATCACTGAAAAAGTGAATGTTGGTTCCAATATAAAGGTGTGAGAACCCACAGTGCACCCCAATTTGTTACATATGGGGATGCATAGCAACAGACAGGTCAAGGTGCCCATTCTGACCCGTGTCCACAGGCAAAGGTGCCTACAATGGGCATGTGAGCATCAGAACAGGACCACAGGAGCAATGGCAGAAGGTGGCCTGATCTGATGAATTCAAGACTAGTTTGAGGAACACAATAAGTTCAGGGTGTTGACTTGACCTTCAAATTCTCCAGATCTGAACCCAGTCCAGCATCTCTGAGACATGCTGGAAAAACAAGTCTGACTAATGGGGGTCCCACCTAGCAAATTATAAGGACTTAAATGGTCACTAAAGGAAAACATTTTTTGCTGAAATGACTGTTTACAGGGTATAGAGACATAAAAGTTAACTGATTCCTTTTAAAAATGATTACAAATAGATAAAATCAATCATATAATGTGCCTGCAGGTTATTTTCACTTTTAAACTGGTTACATGTTCCTGTGAACTAGAGAGACACACAGAACAAAAACAAACAAATCCAGGGCAGTGTTTTGTTTTTAAAATGAATCTGGTTCTGTTAAGTTTTAGACACACAGTAATGACAGCTTAGACCACCGTGAGAAAGCTCCCAGTACTGTGGTTATAAGGAAACAGACAACCAGGAAGTGTGGAGATCAGAGCAGAATTACAGCAACATCATAGCAAAAATGAACAATAAGGACATGAAACCAGTACTGCAGTAAGGTAAAGGAAGCTATTTAGCTAAAAAAAAAAAATCCTTTAGTGATCCTTTTTAAACGATCTGCTATTGACAGTTCATGCCTTGCTGGGTTGTGGCTGATTTGTGTACGTTTTACCTAGTGTGTAGAATGACCCTTAGGTAGCACAAAACCATGTGTGGTGACTGATGTGTAGAACAGTAGTAAAAAAAAAAATAGGTACTAGTATTTAACAAAATGTAATACCCATCTAGTAATCCCCATGCAGCAGAGAAACACATCCGTATTTCTTAACATCAATGTGATAGATAGCTAGATATATAGATAGATAGATTTTATTATCTGAATGACTTCAAATACCATTTACTGTGTCTGTGTATGAAAAAAATGTAAAGTAAAGTTGGATCTATTTTATAATACATTTAAATGATTAGGGATATCATTTTGTGTTAATAATTAGATATTGTTCACTTATCTTCTGGCTGTGTCTGTTAATCATTGCTGATTTAGTTAAAAGGACACCCTAAACTGCTGTAAATAACCTCCTAGTGCAAATAGATATCAGACATGCTAAACTAAGTTAGTATTACTTTTCATTTACATAACTTCCTAAACCATCCATTTCCACTAGTCAACCTTTCATGCTACTATTATGAACACACTATAATAGAAAAAAAAAAAAAAAAAATATATATATATATATATATATATATATATATATATATATATATATATATATATATATATATATGTTTATTTATACAATACCGCAAAAAGTCACAATGTATAGTGTAAAGTTTATGTAACTAAACAGTCCAAATGATTAACAGTGCTACTAGTGTATGGTTACTGTTCAGCAAATTGAATCCCGTATTTTCATCTGAAATTATAGCTCTAGTATTTATAAACCCAATCGCTCATTTTTTATATAAAAGTAATTTTTTTTTATGCATTCCTTAATTTTTCCATAGAAACATTAATAAATCATACAATACAGTTCAGTGAAGAGGTCTAAGGGCAACCAAAATATAGGATGTGTTCAAAGTGAAAAAAAAATGTTAAAGGAATACTCCATAAATATACTGTGTGTGATAAATGTGACATTCAGTGAAGTCTAATCAATATATACAAATTAAACCGTGGAATGAAGGCAACTTAGTTACTGTACCTTGGACACATTTATGGTTCATTCTAGTTTCACCTGATGCTTAATTTTTTGCAGTCTTATGGGAAAAATAGGAAGGTTGGGATGAAACTATGGGGGGGGGGGGGGGGCTGTAGCTAGTGGATGTGTTGGGACAGGAGCAAGAGTAGAAGGACAGAGGGTAGAATGTCAGGAAAGGGAGATCCATGATGGCTGAGGTTTCTGCACTGAGAGCGCACTCCCAGTACAATGACCAAGCCGTCCCAGGTATTTCCAGGTCTCTGTTCAAGATCGGGTGCCGGTGGGATGGGCTCCCTTGCGGCTTTACAGCCAGCTCCCTACTGCGCATGCACGAAGCGGGGGGAAGGAGGAGCCGACCTTCCAGATGACAAAGGGCGGCAATGTCACCTGGAAGTGGGAGTAGGTGTCAAAACCAAGTACCCACTCCCCCCCCCCCCCCCCCCAAAAGGTGCCAAATGTGGCAGCAGAGCGGGGGAGGAAGCAAACAAGCGGAGCTTCCCCTTCTGGGTGAGCAGCCTTTATGCCTTTAGTAAATTGACCCAACAGGGTTGATTAAACCTAGATTTAAAAACACTGGGCTAGATTCAGAAAGATCAGCGGATCTTTCTGCTGGCGTAACGTATCTCAGATACGTTACGCCGTAACTTTGGGCGTAAATTCCGTATGCAGATAGAACTTGCGCCCTTAGTTACGGCGGCGTAACGTATGTGTGACGGCGTAAGCCCGCCTAATTCAAATGGGGATGTTGGGGGCGTGTTTTATTTAAATTTCACTTGACCCCGCGTATTTGACGGTTTTTGTGAACGGCGCATGCGCCGTTTGTGAAAAACTCCCAGTGCGCATGCTCGAAATTACGCCGAAAAGCCTCATTGGTATCGACGTGAACGTAACTTACGCAAAGCCCTATTCGCAAACGACTTACGCAAACAACGTAAAATGTTCAAAACTCGACGCGGGAACGACGTCCATACTTGACATTAGCTACGCCTCAAATAGCAGGGGTAACTATACGCCAAAAAAAGCCTAACGTAAACGACGTAAAAAAATGCGCAGGCGGGACGTACGTTTCTGAATCGGCGTAAATACCCAATTAGCATATTCCTTGCGTAAATATACGGAAGCGCCACCTAGCGGCCAGCGTAAATATGCTGCCTAAGATACGACGGTGTAAGACACATACACCAGTCGGATCTTAGGGAAATCTATGCGGAACTGATTCTATGAATCAGGCGCATAGATACGACCCCGCACACGCCGTCGTATCTCCTTTCTGAATCTGGCCCACTATCTACAGGATTTATTTGAATTTTGGCTATGAATTTAGGGTTGTCTTTAAAATAGGATTTAATATTGAGTTGAGATAAAACAGGAGTTTGTCAAACATTTTATTAGAGATTTGAAACCTTTTCTAAATGTCTTGCTTTGGAAAGTATAAATACGATACAAAAAGAGGAGAAATAAATGATTCTACTTAGGAAAATTCCACTGTATGTGCCTTTGTGTGCTGATCATGTG
Source organism: Rana temporaria (assembly GCF_905171775.1). Classification (NCBI taxonomy): domain Eukaryota; kingdom Metazoa; phylum Chordata; class Amphibia; order Anura; family Ranidae; genus Rana; species Rana temporaria. The sequence goes on from NC_053492.1 coordinate 183,948,509, forward strand.
ACCAAAAGCCTGGGCATTTGATTATGTAACTTTGTTGAAGGGGAGGATCAGTTTAAGCTGGCCATAAACGGTTCAAACCGGATCGGCTGAGATTCGAACCATGTATGGGCAAGGCAGATTGTACCCGTCGATCCATCGATCGACTTGGATATAACCAGCATGTTGAATATTAATGCGATTATTGCCAGCGTCTATAGCCACTGCAAAAATCACTGTGTGTTCCCCCCCACTTGAAGAACAATTCCTTTATCAATATGTTGATGGGGGAATCAAGCAATTTTCTTTCTTGCAACATGTTGTTGCAGGAGAGAAAATTGTACCATCTACTGTATGGCCAACTTTAGACTGGCTAATCTTCCTGTGAAGGAAATGGATAGACTGATTGTCTAATGACGAGCAAAGAAGGAATCCTTTAGCAGCATTTTCTCCAGGAAAAGTGCATACTTCAGCCCTTGTATTACTAGACGACTGGGGGTGATTTACTAAAGAAAAATAGACTGTACTTTTTGCAAGGGAATTTAGCTTAGTTTAGTGAATGAGGTAAAGCTCTGCTGACTTCCATCATTCAATCATTTGCAAGTAAAATACCGTTTTTTTTTTATGGTCCTTGCTTGTGATCTTTTTACAAAGTGAATTTTAAACACATCGACTAAGCTCCCTTACAAAGTAAAAACTCCATTGCAAAGTGAAAAGCTGATTTGTTTTAAAGAAGCTTATGCAGGTGATGACTCCTGCTTCTGAAAATATTAGTTTCCAGATGGTTATATTACCCTGGGTAATATAAAAATTCTGACTTCACATGTTTAATGCATGTTCTAGGACATCCAGGGATGGAAGTCAGATGATCAAAATGAATGCCAGGCAACTAACATTGTTTTTAGAAGGTCAGTAATAACTGCCCCACATTTCTTTCAGCGTGAGTTTCCTTTAAGAGTAAGCAGAAAAAATAGACAGAAATTAAGAGAAAATATGTGCATAGTAAGTATATGTTATAAAAAGGAATCCTCTTGACACATCATCATATTCCTTGCCCCTAACACATCCCTTTCCAGCCTAGGGCTAGTGCTCTTGCTTATGCGCTGCAATTTATGTAAATTATATTGTTATTAATGTTGATGTTACTGTGCAGAATAAATGTGAAAAAAATCAAAGTCTAAAAAAAGATTTTGCACAGCAATTTTGTAAACCCTGGATCCCTCGTCCAATAATGTATTTATTCAGGACCAGTAAAGCATATGTTAAGATTGTCCTTTATATATCTATATATTTAAATACACGTTATATCAATTATTATAGGTAAAGATTTGCAGGCCATATGATCACTTTGGACATGTTCTCTCGTAGGAATTGTCTAGACGTCTGTGCAAAAATGTGTTTTTCTGCCGATATATCACAGAAGGCATCCTTAGTTCCCCTTCCCCTTTAGACACTCACACTCCCTGCTCACCCCTGCCAAACAATTATAGGCTATTTCAGATAACATTTTAATCTAAGGCTTTGCCAGGATGCTTTATTATTTATGTGTACATACATATGTAGCTCTATTGGTAGAGAGTCCTATGTTTACAGATACAGTAGCTTTATCAGGATGTAGTGGGAAATCTGAACTGGTAGGATGCTTGATGATACTAATACAACCCTCAAGATAAGCAAGAAACCGCAAAATACTTAAAGCGGATGTCCGATGAAAAAAAAATATTAAAAGCCAGCAGCTACAAATACTGCAGCTGCTGACTTTTAATATTAGGACACTTACCTGTCCTGGAGCCCAGCGCCGTCCGCAGCAGAGGATGAGCGATCGCTCATCACTCTGCTGCCCCCCCGCCATCCTCGGTGAGGGAACCAGGAAGTGAAGCGCTCCGGCTTCACTGCCCGGTTCCCTACAGCGAATGCGAGAGTCGCGCTACGCCTGCCGATTGGCTCCCTCTGTGTACTGGGGGCCGAGTGTTCCCAGAACACAATGGGGGGGGGGGGGACGGGAGGTGACGTCATGCCCGCAGTCTGCCCGAGACTGTGTGGCCTGAAGTGGGTGCAAATACCTGTCTTTAGACAGGTATCTGCACACTCCTGAAAGGTGTCAAATGTGACACCGGAGAGGGGGGAGGGTTCCGATCAGTGGGCGTTCGACTTTAGGGTGGAGCTCCGCTTTAAAGATTATATTTGTTAACTTGCTTCATGTGCCTGAATAAATTTAATGAGCTTAGATACAGTGGAGAAATTATTTAATCCCCTGCAGATTTTGTAAATTTGCCCACATACATAGAAATTAAGGGTCTAATATTTGATCCTCTACCAACCAACAATAATCCTGGCTCCCACAGACTGGCTACAGTATGTGCTCATGTGGTACACAGATTAGTTCTGTCAATTGATCCCAACGACAACTTCTTATTTGAATAAAAGACACTTGTCCACAGAATCTCTTTCTTCCACTCAAACCTCACCATCATGGGCAAGACCAAAGAGCTGTCAAAGGATGTCAGGGACACGGTTGTAGACCTGCACAAGGTTAGAATGGGTTACAAGGCCATCAGCAAGAAGCTTGGTGAGGAGGAGACAACTGTTGGAGTGATTATTCGCAAATAGAAGAAATACAAAATAACCATCAATAGCCCTCAGTCTGAAGCTCCATGCAAGATTTTGCCTCATGGGGTAAGGATGATCATGAGAAAAGTGAGGTATCAGCCCAGAACTACATGGGAGGAGCTTGTGAATGACCTCAAGGCAGTTGGGACTACAGTCACCAAACAAACCATTGGTAACACAATACGCCGTCATGGATTGAAATCCTGCAGCCCCTGCAAGACCCCCTTCCTCAAGAAGGCACAAGTACAGGCCCATCTGAAGTCTGCCAATGAACATCTAAATGATTCAGAGGAGGATTGGTAGAAAGTGCTGTGGAGAGATGAGACCAAAATTGATCTCTTTGCATTAACTCGACTCGATGTGTTTGGAAGAAGAAAATGCTAACTATGACCCTAAGAACACCATCCCTACAGTCAAGCACGGAGGTGGAAATGTTTCTCTGCTAAAGATACAGGCCAACGTTGCTACATTAAGGGGCCAGTGGACAGGGCCATGTATTGTAAATTCTTGGATGAGAGCCTTCTTCCCAAAACACTAAAGATGGGTCCTGGATGGGTCTTCCAGCATGACAATGACCCAAAACATACATCCAAGGCAACAAAAGAGTGGCTCAATAAGAAGTTCATTAAAGTCATGGAGTGGCCTAGCCAGTCTCCAGACCTTAATCCTATAGAAAATTTATAGAGTGAGCTGAAACTTCAAGCTGCCAAGCGACAGCCAAGAAACCTTAAGGATTTAGAGAAGATATGTAAAGAAGAGTGGACCAAAATCCTTCCTGAGATGTGCAAACCTGGAAACCATCTATAAAAAACATCTTATCTCTGTGCTTGCCAACAAGGGTTTCTCCACCAAGTACCAAGTCCTGTTTTGCTTGGGGATTAAGGGCCAGATTCTGAAAAGGCTTACGACGGCGCAACGCCATTTGCGCCGTCATAAGTCCTAATCTGGCCCGGTGTATCTATGAGACTGATTCTTAGAATCAGTTACGCATAGATATCCCTTAGATCTGACAGGCGTAAGGCTCTTACGCTGTCAGATCTTAAATGCAATTTTTTTTCCCGCCGCTAGGTGTCGCCTCGTCGTTTTCCCCGTCGTCTATGCAAATTAGCTATTTACGCAGATTCCCGAACCTACGCACGGACGACGCAGTGAATTTACGACGTTTCCGTAAGCGTAAACTTGCCCCTGCTATATGAGGGGCAAGTTTACGAAGGTCCGTCGTATGCCATGTTAAGTATGGCGTCGGGTCAGCGTCGTCTTTTTCCGTTGTTTAACGTAATCCCAGTTGAGAAACCCCGATATAGTTAGGCTTCATTTAGAATCTCTTGTCCAGTTCTTGGAGATCAGTTGCTGTGGTTTTCTACACTCTTCCCACCAGTGGTAATCCATGGCAATAAAATTAACCTGCATTGATGGTCGGTGGTTACTTACGTCATCACTTGGCTGACAGTACCGGCTTTATTTTAGTGCTGGGTGCTGAACAAAGCATTTTTTTGCACCCTGCAGTCAATCTGCAAAGTGGCCAACAGGTGTGAGGCCCTGTACACACGATCAGTCCAAACTGATGAAGTGGACTGAAGTTCAGTTTCATCGGTCCAAACCGACCGTGTGTGGGCCCCATCGGTCAGTTGTCCTTCGGTCCAAAAACAGAGAACTTGCTTTAAAATTGGACCGATGGACGGCTGACCGATAGGTCAAAACTGATGGTTAGTACGCAAAAGCATCGGTTCCAAACCCGGGCACGCTCGGAATCAAGTCGACACATGCTTGGAAGCATTGAACTTAATTTTTCTCTGCACGTTGTTGTGTTTTACGTCACCGTGTTGGACTCGATCGGTTTTTGAACTGATGGTGTGTAGGCACATCAGACCATCAGTCCGCTTCATCGGTTAACCGATGAAACGAACCTTCAGTCCGTTTTCATCAGTTTGGACTGATCATGTGTACAGGGCCTAAGACCCATCCTAGGACACAGAGAGCTGGCTGTTGGGCACCAGCACTCAAATTGCGGACAAAAAAGTTAACACAAAAAAGGGTAGATTCAATGAACCACTTGGTCAATTTATTTGTTGTAAAATTTCTGTGTTTCAATTTAAAAAAAAAGTTTGAAAAGACAATACATTTCCTTTCGGCAATTATTTACACTTTATTTTGTATTTGCACATTCCAGAGCAATCTACAGAAAAAAGAGACAGGATAGATAGTGATCACGCAGATTGATCTCTGTGCAGTCAAACATCAAGAAATAATACAGCTCAGCTAACTTCTATGTGGTCACTTAGACGTTCATCATACGGGTTACTGTCAAACCATATGGGAAATCTCTGGCGTCAGACCTTTTTATATGAAACAAAGTTATTCATCCAACTTGGGTTTTTGCCCAATGTCTCTGAGAAGTCATTAGGCATTTTGATCTCATACATAGATGGATGGCTGATCTCTACATTACTCTGAAAGTAGGAGTCTAGGTTTCTGGCATGGAGCCTAAATGTAACAGACGATGTACTGTAAACATGGTAGGAGCCAATCATTTTATTTCATTTACAAGTAGAAAGACATCCTGTGGTAAACATCACCAGAAGAGTGAATGCCTAAAAAGAAAGCTATTGTACAGTGTTTACATGAAGTACTGCAGGAAAAACTGGAATACATGTACAGAACATTACGTATTACCCTTCACACAGACCTATAATGCACAAGTTAAGCTAACCATACATCGAATTCATTATATGTCTTAGCACAAGTAGAAATCCAGCTATTACATCATCCCAGTATACTTTCCAGATTGCCCAAGAGTGACTATTCCCTACAGAAAAACAGGTTACATAACATTAAATTATACAAAAGTGGTGTAGCTCACTGCAGTTCCGCAATGCTGGAGGTGCAAACACCCCCTAAAATATTCTTAATTTTATTAGTGTGCTCTAGCACAGCAAGAGTGTAAAGGATTTATTCAAAGCTGCACACACTTACTCAATTAGTTCATAACATTTGAACATATGTGGTTGTAGATATAGGGCCGGATTCAGATACAATGGAGTATCTCAGATACGTTACGCCGCCGCAATTTAGGGCGCAATTCCGTATTCAGAAAGAACTTGCGCCCTATGTTATGGCGGCGTAACGTATGTGGTCCGGCGTAAGCCGGCGTAATTCAAATGTGGATGGTGTGGGCGTGTTTTATTTAAATTTACTGTGACCCCACGTATTTGACGTATTTGCATGCGCCGTTCGTGAAAAAATCCCAGTGCGCATGCTCGAAATTCCGCCGCAAATCGTCATTGCTTTCGACGTGAACGTAAATTACGTCCAGCCCTATTCGCGAACTACGTAAAATTTTCAAAACTCGACGCGGGAACGACGTCCATACTTAACATAGGATACGCCTCATATAGCAGGGGTAACTATACGCCGGAAAAAGCCTAACGTAAACGACGTAAAAAAACACGCCAGGCAAACGTACGTTTCTGAATCGGCGTATCTACCTAATTTGCATATTCGACGCGTAAATATACGGAAGCGCCACTTAGCGGCCAGCCTAAAATTGCAACTAAGATACAACGGCGTAAGAGACTTACGCCGGTCCGATCTTAGTCAAATCTATGCGTAACTGATTCTATGAATCAGGCGCATAGATACGACGCCGCACACTCAGAGATACAACGGCGTATCTGGAGATACGCCGTCATATCTCCTACATGAATCTACCCCACAGTAGTCATCTTGACTTGCCCTTTAAGCAATCATTTCACAGATTGCTATATGGCAGTTTTCTGCACAGAAAGAAGTGATTTTGTCAGGAAGATAAAAGATATTGGTGGCTGGTGCCTACCCTTTCTTTTCCTCAAAATTCTGCTAATAAAAGCTAATGGATATAATTGCTCATTATAATGTTATTAGTAATCATAAATACACATACCTCCCAACTTTTTGAGATGGGAATGAGTGACACCTATTAGCAAAAATATGTAGGCACAGGAGTGCTTTTTACCACAATTTTTTCTTTATACTGGGTTTTGAAATTTACAAATGCAGCAGTTTACTAATTGGATGAAACTAGGGGTCGGCAGTAGCAATGGCAGTGGTCAGCAGAGGTACACTTTTTTCACCAATCCAAGGAGTGAAATTGGAGTTGTGTTGGGACCTCTGCTACACAGGGAAGTTTCAGCAAACATGCCGATGGACGGGAATGTATAGCACCTGGGCTAAAGCTTTCTTCAAACATTGTATTGGACATCTGCTCATCTTGGACTCGATTAATCTATATATCTATGTCTATCTGCATATTATTATAACTTATCTAGGGGATATTATCCACTTGACCACTGGGCACTTAAACCCCCTTTCTAACCAGACCAATTTTCAGCTTTCGGTGCTCTCACACTTTGAATGACAATTACTCAGTCATACAACACTGTACCCATATGAAATGTTTATCCTTTTTTTTCCACACAAATAGAGCTTTCTTTTGGTGGTATTTAATCACTGATGGGTGTTTTATTTTTTGCGCTATAAATCAAAGAATACTGGAAATTCTGTAAAAAAATAATAATTTTTGTTTCTGTTAAAAATTAGCAAATTCGTAATTTTTCTTCATAAATTGTATTTATTATTTGGTCTTTGTGAAAAGTATAGAGTCCACAATTTATGGTGCCAATCTCTGAAAATTGATCACACCTAAAGTATTGATGGCCTATCTAATTTCTTGAGAGCCTAACATGCCAGGAAAGTACAAATACCCTCCAAATGACCCCTTTTTGGAAAGTAGACAGCCCAATGTATTTAGAAAGAGGCACGGTGAGTTTTTGAAGTTGTGATTTCTTCCCACAATTCTTTGCAAAATCAAGATTTTTTTCCCCCCACAAAATTGCCATGTTATCAGGTTATTTCTCACACACAGCATATGCATACCACAAATGACACCCCAAAATACATTCTGCTACTCCTCCTGAGTATGGTGATACCACATGTGTGAGACTTTTACACAGCGTGGCCAGATACAGAGGTCCAACATGCAGGGAGCACCAGCAGGCGTTCTAGGGGCATGAATTTTAAGTCTAATTTGACTATTACACTTTGAGGCACTGTAGTGGCATGGATGTGAACTGATGTGACATGGATGAGCAGTGGATGGGGATGGCTGAGCATGGTTGAGCCATGAATGTGGATGGCTGGGTATTGCAGAGTATGGATGAGTATTGCAGAGTATGGATGGATGGATGAGTATTGCAGAGTATGGATGAATATGGATGAGATATTGCAGAGTATGGATGAGGTATTGCAGAGTATTGCGGAGTATGGATGTGGCTGGAATGGGCACTGAGCAGCGCTGTGGGCACTACAGATCCAGCCCACAGCGCTGCTGCAAACGATCTCTCCCCCTCTCCTCTCACACTGTACTGATCAGTACAAAGAGGGGAGAGAGGAACAGGATGTGATGCCGGTTTGTTGTGATCGCTCTGTCATTTGACAGAGCGATCACGTGGTAAACGGCCGCTATCAGCGGCTATTTACCATGATGCGCTGGGTCTTCCAGACCCGGCGGTTACAGATATTTCCGGGTGCGTGCCCCAGGGGGCGCCCAGGAGCAAGATTCTGGGAGGACGTCCATGGACGCCCTCCCAGAATAAGTCGACTGCGCTGTAGCCGTCTTTCGGCTATGGCCCGGTCTGCATTTGGTTATACCATGGGATCCCAGATGCTGTTAGCTGACATTTGGTCCTAGTGCTAGGCCTGGCTATATGGGGTCATTCCTCTTCCAACCTAGAAGGTGCCATGAACATCAAACCTGTGAGAAACTCTTAATAGTGAGAAATTGCCACCATTGCTGGTATGTGTGACTTTGTAAACTAAAGAGTGCTATGACTACCACATATTTTTAATTTTAGGAGTTCTCATGGACCTGCACTAACACAACCCTCTCTAAGTGCATATGACTCTTCTTGTTATTTATCTGTATATACTGAACACAGTAATGCTCTGGACATCATTATGTTAAACCTTTATCAACTGTCAAAATAAAATTATCTTTACAATTGTCATTAGCCTAAAACATTGCTGGAGCTTTACAATGTTGTTGAAGGATTTTGTAACACTAAGAAATCCAAATTTTTCATGGGAATTTACCCAAATATGTCTAAACTCTCAATGTCTGTCCATCTTCACCAGACAGTGTTAATTAGCATCTGGAAGACCATGTCCACCAGTCACAGCCACTGTTTATTAGTGTGTGTGAGATATATATATATATTACACTGTACTACTGTACCCACACACACACAGTATATAAGGGTTGCTAAATATACTTACCCAAAATAAACTACTTGTATCTATATATATTTTATTGAGCGAGTTTTTGCAGCAACAAAGTATTGACACTGTTAACAGATTACAATATTCATATGCCATTTCCTTCTGGGAAAACTCATCAGAATCTTTCAGCGCTGGTGGTGCAGCAACTATCGGTGAGTGGCTGTACATACAGGTGGAAGGTAAAAATATTTTTTCTAAAATTATGGATTTGACTTCCCTGTTTAGAAAGTTATATTACAAAATTGGTGCCATTAATTTAGACTTGCAGTTTGCGCTAAATCTATCACTGATCTTCTAGTGCCAGTTAGGCAGCACCTAGTGTACTATGCACTTTTGCAAAGTCATTAGATCATGTATGCCTACCTTTTAAAGATATGGATTTAAAAAACCTTAACCACACACTATGCAGTTCTCTCTTAGATCTATCGAGTTGGTACTTTTCACTTTATGTGACAACCAGAATAATTAAAGCATATCTGATCACTTGCACAGAATGTTGGAGTTTTTGGGGCCTGCTCATGAGAACTTGCAAATCCAGATGTCAGATTACATAACATTAAACCCTATTGAAGTTTCATGAAATACTGTAGATACAGATCCACTTTGAAACTGCATATAAGCCTTTTGGGGTGGGAATTGCTATCCAGTTAACAGATACCTGTAATCCAACAGTACATTTTGCCTTCCAGGCTAAACAGTGTGGATGGTCGAATCGAGTACATGAATGTGCATTTATCTATTCTTTACATCTACAGGTGTCCACATTATGTAAAGATTTACATTTTCACCTCTATCACTTACAACAATGCTAGCTGGTGTTTCTGGTACAACAATTTACGTTTTATTTAAAATCAAAGGAAATACTGTGCAGGGGTCACCAACGCAGCGGGTCATGTATGATCACATGTGAATGAGAATCGTTAACACCTTTAAACAGTAATTGTCAAAAAAAAAAGACAGTATATAGAAAAATGGTTTAAAGATTGAACAATACAGCCACACGGCAGGGCTGTTGGCCTGAACAACTGGCTGGGTCAAGAGACCCATGCATAAGAGCATGTGAAGAGAATGTTAGGAAGGAGCCAGGAAGGGAGATAGAGAAGAGAGAGATCAGAGTAAGAAAAGGAGAAAGAAGAGGAATACAAAAAAAGTAGGGGTTTGGGAGATCCCGCAGGCCCTGGTATTAGTCCGCTAGTGGGTTACAAGGTGTCATAAATGGCTTGGTTTAGTGTGGGAAAAGCGCAAGAGGCCAGGGTTCACATATTTTTAGGAATTTAGAATAGAAGTCATGTAAAATACTGGACATCTTTTGATTGATCATCATAGTGGTCAAACAGTCCTTCACAGCTGCAAAGCAGACTGTGGGTTTCTTCCAGCTCTTGGCTATAGTACAGTTAGCCACAAGGAACAAATAGGTGGCCAGTTTCTGTTGATAAAAGTATAGCGGAGGTCAAACATTCCTGGTAAAGTGAAATGCAGGGAATTTTCGAATTCCCTACCACAATTCAATGTCTGACGTGAACATTTCACTTTACTTAAAGAGGAAGTAAACGTCCTCTGCTGAAATGTATCTATAGGTAAGACTATAATAATAAGGATTAAAGTGGAGGTTCCCCCTAAAAAAATATTCTAACAATACATTGAGAAGACTGATTACACTGCGGGTATGCTGTTTTTATTTTTATTTTTTTTCGTACATACCTCGTTATCGCCGTTTCATCCCTCGGCTTCCGGGTATGATTCTTGCTGGACCTAGTTGATTGACGTTCCTCCAACCGGCGCATACTGCGCGTCACGACTTTCCGACAGAAGCCGAACGTCATTGCGCAGGCGCCGTATAGAGTCGGCTCTATACGGCGCCTGTGCAGCGACGTTCGGCTTCTTTCGGAAAGTCGTGACGTCAAGTATGCGTCAGTCGGAGGAACGTCAATCAACTAGGACCGCCCAGCCCCACAAGAATCATACCCGGAAGCCGAGGGATGAAACGGCGATATCGAGGTATGTACGAAAAAAAAAAAAAAAAAAAACAGCATACCCGCAGTGTAATCAGTCTTCTCAATGTATTGTTAGAATTTTTTTTTAGGGGGAACCTCCACTTTAAGTGTATGGCAGGGATTTGCAATTAGCGGACCTCCAGCTGTTCCAAAACTACAAATCCCATCATGCCTCTGCCTTTGGGTGTCATGCTTGTTGCTGTCAGAGTCTTGCTATGCCTCATGGGATTTGTAGTTCTGCAACAGCTGGAGGTCCGCTAATTGCTTATCCCTGGTGTATGGTATAGGAGATATTTACATTACATGTAACCAGTGACATCACTTGTGCATATGTTCTGAAGGAACGGCCATGGGTGCCATCCTTCTGAGTCCTGTGCCATGAACGGAGAATCCCACGCGCATGCGCGGCCCTGACATCATTGCAGCTGGCCGATCACAGCGCTAGAACCTGCGAACCTGGAAGAAACTCAGAGGAAAACGTCAGCCGTCTCAGCGGTGTGCGGGCGCCGCTGGAACAGCTTCGTTCTAAGGTAAGTATATCATAATGAGCAAGTATGCATTATGCCTTTGTCTTGCATTTTTTCTTTTTCAGAGTTTACAACCTCTTTAACATTTAACAAGAAATGAATCTCAGTAAAATAAAGCACATGTGTATGGCCACAGTAAACTGCATATACAGACATGGCATTGTTTTCAATGATATGGCCGAGCATATTTATACACTAGGCATGACATTTTTTTTCTATGTACTTCCATGTTCTTTATAACCACAGAGATCATTAATTCATAGAACCAAACTGTTAGGAATTTTTAGACACAGTCATTAAACGCAAGTCAGAGTAGTTATGTTTTTTTTTTTTTTTTTTTTTTAAAAGAAACATAAGCTATTGATAAAAGCAGCTCCATTCATAACAAGTTTTATATGTGCTAAAATCATCTGCTCTGTCACATTATTTAAAGTATACTATATATCTAGAAATTGCACACAGTCACAATGTGTAATAAGGGAACACTCACTTGTTTGGATGATACAAAAGAAGAATATCCAACTTTTCCCAACCATCTCTCCGGGAGCTCTGAACTGCGCCCTCCCCAAGCTTCTTCCAAGAAAGAGACTGTTATATTCCAGCAGTTCACTTATGAAAAGGTGTTTAGTGATCATGCCTGCTCCCTGCTGGCCAGGTTCCACATCAAGGAGTGTTTGACTAAAGGGCAAAGAGGAGCTGGCAGATGGAAAACACCAGGGAAAAATACCTCAACTCAGACTGTTCAGGGTCGACTCCTAACTTTAATATTTAATGTAAAAGCAACAAATGTATTTATTATATAGACAGAGGTAAGCGAGTTAAAAACAAAAGGGGTATATGTTTATTAAATGTAAGACGAAATGTAGTGTGAAACCCAGCAAATTTAAAAATAAAAACAGCCATCATTTACTTGACTGCATGACAAGTGTGTAACCAGAAGTATAAACTGTAAAGCTTTCCCCGTACCTGCTGGAATTCTTTTGACTTTGTTTACACTTTACTATATGTTCATTGTGTATTCTAAACTCGGATTCATTTGACAGTTAATATGCACCTACCTACTTGACCGTGTGGAAAATGGAGGCCCAATGGTAAAAGCAAGTACAGATATCAAACAAACTGGATGACACCTGGAGCCAGCGTGGAGCTGGCAGCCGGAAAGTTGTCTTCAAGGCTTATGTGGAGCGAGGGGAGACCTCTAAAAAAAACAAAAAAAAAAACTTTTTTTTTATGCCTGTGAAATGTGAGTACCCCATGCATATGTGAATTTAATAAACTGCAATTTTACAACGATATAAGCACTATCAGATTTTGACTTTTATACTTTGGATGTCGGGTCTATTTAAGAGGCGATAGTGTAGAGGAGGCTTGGAGAGAGCTGTTTGTAGCCTGGGAGAGGCTAAAAAGCTATTATTGATCCTACTTGGCTGTAGTGGTCACATTACACCAGGTGAGATTATTCCTGGAGGAGGGGGAGCACTTTTGTGGTAACACGTTATTTTGCTATTCGAGCACCAGTAAGGAGTGGAAGGAGTAAGAAACACTATTTTGTAGATCCTATTTGTATGGAGAAGGCTGTCTCTTCAATTTGCATGGACACTTTTCTTTTTGAATTGCACCGATTTGATGAAGTTTGTTTGCTATCCTTGATAAATAATTTTTTTGGTCATTTATTGCACACAGTAATATATTGAGCACCATCGCGCTGCGCATTTTGTAAATATTAAAAATTTCTAGTCACTTTAACACATCTATGCCATTGTGAATAGTGTCAGCGGCTTTTGTATCTCATTTTTTCACATAGTAGCTTGCAGGTTCGTTTGTTATATAAACATTATATAATTATTTAAATAAAAGTGACGGTCTACTTGAAAGGTAACATTTATATTTTAACCACTTGCCTACTGGGCACTTTTACCCCCTTCCTGCCCAGGCCAACTTTCAGCTTTTAGTGCTTTTGCACTTTAAATTACAATTGCGTGGTCATGCAACACTGCACCCAATCTACATTTTTATAATTTTTTTTAAAAAACAGATAGAGTTTTCTTTTGGCGGTATTAAATCACCACTGGGGTTATTTTTTGCTAAACAAACACAAAAAGACTGAAAATGTTCGGAAAAAAAAACCCTGTCACAAAATTTAGTAAATAAGTAAGTTTTCTCCTTCACTGATGTGGGCTGATAAGGCTGTACTGATGGGCAATGATGAGGTGGCACTGACAGGCATCACTGATGGGCACTGTTGGGGCGGTGTAGATATCCCCTGTGTGGATTTTTCGGTTATCCGCTCTCCTCCCCTCACGCGTTGAGAGGAGAGGATTGCTAATAACCAGCAAATCCTGTTTACATCATAGTAAAGAGCTACTGTGATTGGCTCTTTATCACAATCTGTGATCATGTGCATCCAAAGGACACAGCGATCCTAGATTACTGCGCACCACATGGGACACGCAGGCAGTGGGACCACGGGAGAACATCACATGATGGCCCCTCAGCAAAGTGCGACTGCGCTGTAGCAATGTACCATTGTTTTTTTTATTTGTTATATATATATATATATATATTAGTGCTGTCAAGCGATTAAAATTTTTAATCGCGATTAATCGCATTAATGTCATAGTTAACTCACGATTAATCGCGCTATTAAGGAGGTTCACCCTTTAAAACATTTTTTTTTGTTTTCTTATTTATTTATTTATTTTTTATAATATTAAATTGTGTTTTTTTATTTTTTTACATTTTGATCACTTTTATTGCTGTCACAAGGAATGTAAACATCCCTTGTGACAGCAATAGGTGGTGACAGGTACTCTTTATGGAGGGATCGGGGGTCTAAAAGACCTCCGAGCCCTCCTTTGCACTTCAAAGTATTCAGATGGCCGAAAACGGCGATTCTGAATACTGTGTACTTTTTTAAATCCGGCGCCATTGGCAGCCGAGAAACCCGGAAGTGACGTCATGACACCGCTTCCGTGGTTTCAATGCGGAGACTGAATCAAAGCCGCTTACGGCTTAGTGTCAGTCTCCAACCTGGACACAGAAGGCGGCGGATCTAGGATCGGGTCTCCCGGTGGGACGGGAGGCCCGGTCAGAGCGGCGAAAGGCGGCGGGAGGGGGGGGATGTCCCCTCCCGCTCCTCCGGCATAACAACCGAGCGGCTTTTAGCCGCATCGGTTGTTATGTTTGGATAGCCGATCGCCCGCTCTAAACAACGGTACCGGGATGATGCCTGCCACTGCAGGCATCATCCCGGTATAACCCCCGAACGCCGCCTCGTTAATCGCGCGATAAAAAAATTGACGGCGTTAACATGGGTTTGCGTTAACGCCGTTAATAGCGCGTTTAACTGACAGCACTAATATATATATATATATATATATATATATATATATATATATATAAAAAGACCAATCATTTTGTGGAAAAAAAATAAAAAATTTTCAGTTTCTCGTATAGCACTTTGCAAATAATCTTTCTTCATAAATTTCAGCCAAAATGCTGCATTATACTACATTTCTTTGGTGAAAAAAACAAACAAATGGGTGGATATTATTTAGTCTATGTGAAAGATTATAAAGTCTACGTACTATGGTATGAATATATAAGTTATTTATTACACACAGCATAGGCATAATTGCAATTATACCCCAAAAACATTATGCTACTCCTTCAGAGTATGGGGATACCACACGTGTGAGACTTTCACAGCATAGGCGTATAGAGCAGCCCAAAATCCAAGGAGCACTTTTGGACTTTCAAAAAGCATAAATCATGCAACAAACTTCCTCACTACCTATTACATTTCTTAAGTCCTTGAAGTGCCAGGACAGGAGAAACACCAACAACATTATTACATTTTGGAAAGCAAATGCCCCAAAATATTTTCTAAGAGGCATGGTGAGTCTTTTGAAGACAATTTTTTGCAATAAGGAAAATTGACAAATAATTGGTCAGGTTTAGGTAATGCAGAGAGCTCAGGGTTCCTTGGGATCAAACATTGTTAGAATTAAGTAATGCAAAGAGTTTAGTGGTCAGAATTAAGGCAGAGTTCTTAGGGTCAGGATTAATTATTGCAGAGAGTTCATGGGGTTAGGATTAGGTAACACAGAGAATTCAGGGGTCAGGAGTAAGTAATGCATAGAGTGCATGAGTCATGATAACTTGGAGGCAAGGATGTGAATGTTTGGAGTCCGCCATCTCTGACATATCATGCTTCATTTGTTGGTGAAGAGTTTATTCCCATTGGTCCAGGCGGTGAAGACTGGACCAATGGGAATTGCCATCCAACTGTCCACTCTTGGGCTGTGGACAGCAGAGATCGCTGAACGGTGTTTTTTCATCCATGAGACTGATAGTAATTGATGTAGGCTACAGCTGGGGGGGTGTTTGATTGCAGCCTGATTAGGTTTCCCTGAAGAAGAGGTGTTCAGTGGTGCAAATCAAACTGAGCTCCATAATGTTAATGGGCAACTAGGGCTTCCTGTGGTGACCATGATCCCTGAACTGTGAGAGATTGGATCACTCCTCCCCAGCCTGAGAGACTGGCATCTGTTGTAATCACCTTCCAATATTATGGTAGAAATGACTGCCCCATTGCTAAGGCTGGGTTGGAAGTCCACCAAGCTGCTAAGGAGTTCCTTGCATGGATGGAAAGAAACAGGCAGCTCTAGAGAAGGAGCATTTTTGTCCCATGCCAGCAAAATGGAATTGGGTAAAAGAAACAGCCTCAAAGAGGGGGCCACAGAAGGAATCTCACAGAGGCCTGAGCATACAATATGGAACGTTTCCTGTACTGTACAGTACACAGGTATCAAATTCATACAACATGGGACAGCCAAAAGGTGCAAATACACAAGTGGGCAACAACTAGACAGCAGAACTGTGCCAACAGGGCCAACAACAAAGAGTACAAATTAACCAGGTTCAGAGGGCTGTTGCAAGAACCTTGCGGCTGGATCGGTGTCTGCAGAAGGTAGAGCATGCACCTGGCAACTTGCCAACCGGGCCAATTCTGACATTCCATTCCTATTCCTTTTTAACCCCTAAACATTATATATATATTATATATGTATATTGTTTAGCAGAGGCCCTAGGGAATAAAATGGTAGTCGTTGAAATTTTATATATGTCACACGGTATTTGTGCAGCAGTTTTTCAATCACTTTTTTTCTAAAAAAAAAAAAACATTTTCATTAAAGCGCAAGTAAACCCATACAAAAAAACTTTTCATTTCCGGCATGTGCTGAAAATATAACACTCCAATTGGTTGTGCTCTCAACTAAACTGTCAAACCATCCCAGAAGCGATTCAGTTCGCATGCGCCGCGCTTTATACGTTTTTCATTCATTCATTCATTCATTCAATGGCTGATGTCATAACTGATCAAATGTGCAACATCATGGCAGTTGTAAATTAAACAGAGGCCAAGATGGCAGCTTCCTTGGCTGAAAAAGATAGGGGGATTTACTTACACTTTAATTAAAAAGAAAAAAAAAACACTAAAAGGTACATGTCACGCTTTAAAATTGCACATGCTTGTGAAATGGCGGCAAACTATGATACTTACAAATCTCCATAGCCAATGCTTTAAACATTTTTACAGGTTACCAGTTTAGAGCTACAGAGGAGGTCTTTGGCTAGAATTATTGCTCTCGCTCTAATGTTCACAGCGATACCTCACACGTGTGGTTTGAACGCCGTTCACATATCTGGCACGGACCTACGTATGCGTTCTCTTCTGCGTGGAGGCACTTTAAAAAAATATATATATATATAATGTAATTGTTTATTTTATTTTTGCTTTTTTTATTTTTACACTTTTCGTTCATCTTCCTTTAAAAAAGTAATTAGTTACAATTACAAGTTACTTGTCCGAAAAAGTAATTGAGTTAGTGACTATTATTATTATTCTACAATGCAATTACGTTCTATAACATTTTTAATATAAGATGTTTATATTAACTGATTGAAGAATAAAAACACTATATACAGTATTTTAGAACATTTCGTACTGTGTACAATTATTAATATCATCATCACACTCCACCTGCCCAGGCAGCAATACTGTACAATATAGATACAGTGTGCACTGCAGCAGTGTCACTCACACTGCACACTGAATCTATATTGTACAGTATTGCTGGGCAGGTGGAGTGTGATGATGATATTAATAATTGTACACAGTATTGCATTTGCTGGGCCTGCCTGGGCATGTGGAGCGGTCCGGTGGACCGCTCATACAATCAGCCCATACAATCAGATTGGAAATGATCAATTTGTCAAATAATCAAACAGCCATAACTTCCCTTGAGATTGATTTAGACTCAAATACAGATTGGAGTTAATTTAAACTAAGTCAATCAGTCAGAACAGCACTGAGATGCTTTCCTGATGAATACAGTTGTATTTCTACTGATCAGATTATGAGATTGCATGATGGAAATAGAGATCCGATCGATACGTTATGACCATATCTTCCAACTATCAACCAAAACGCACTTCCACATGTGTGGCATAGTGAACAATTGAGTTTTCGATGAATTGATTATTCCTATTCGGAAAGATCAATCAGAAAGGGACTGATTATCTATTGAAGTGTGAAATGTCACCGTAAAGGAGATTGTACAATCAGATTGTGTGTGATATGACACCTTCTACTCATTGTATTACCTGCTTTCCTCTATAAACCTTTTTTTATGTAAATGTAAATGTGAGCTGCGGTTTACCTAAAATATAGAATGTATCCACCTGCCAGGTATGTGATTGCAATGTACAGTACAGATCTATTGTTCTCTCCAGCAGGCACACTAGAGAACAGAAAGCAGTTAGCATTGTGCTGATGCAACATGGAACTTTACAGCTCTGGGACGTGACTATGGCATCAGTAGCCAGGACCCAGCCAGCAATGTCATGGCAATCCATGGTGATCTATTGTAGAAAAATCATGCCACCCTGGATCATATTAACCCCTTGTGTGAAGAGCCTGTAGGTGGACTCAGGGGCAGGTGACATCACTGATTATTATCACACACACCCTGATTGATATCAAATCTACTTTCCACCCACCAGCCTCTGGCGACGAGTCACTCTGGCAATAGACCATTGCATGCGATCCACATAGTATTCCATGCCAGGCAAGCTCACTCTAACTCAGCCACATGGCAAGAACGTCCAGGGCAGAGCGGATTATTCTCAGCCTAGTGCCAGCGAGTGATCATGCCAGTTCAGTGCCAGGTTACTCACTGCTGTGGTGGTCCAGAACTTCCTGATGAACTGATTGGCAGCTCAGTGCTCAGACCCATCACGAGTCATGGCCGCGGGAGACTCCAGGGGCGCGTGCATGCGCCGCGCCAGCGCCACCCACCGAGTCAGTCCGACAGAGTGTCACACGCCCGCCGGCGACCAATCATCATTAACTTTGGCATCATGTGATGATGACAGACAGTGTGACCCACCCAATCACAAGTCACAATGCAACAATCACAGGCTCCATCCCGCCGTCCCTGAGGTGAGGGGAAGTTAGAACAGAGACATGACCCCGGACTGTCCCCACACGCGCCGCACGCTCAATATAACGTGGTAACACCGCCAATGTAATGGCAACGGCGTTCCCGCTGGGGTAAAAGTAATCAGGTAGATTATTAGTTACCCCTTGGCGGGCAATCGTTACGTAACGGCGTTTATTTAAACGCCGTTACTTACAACACTGATGACAGGTCATCTTAGTGTAGAGATCTGGGGTTTATAAGTCCCCACATCTTTCCTCTATGCTGGAAAGCCTGAGATAAAAAAAAAAAATCGATCTCAGCTTCACAGCAAAGTAAACAACAGTTTTTTTTACATCTGCCAGTGCCAGAAGTGACATCATGACGTTGCTTCCAGCCTCCGAAAGTCAGAGATGGCCGGTGACCATCTGGTCCTCGGTCAACTATATGGTAAAACAAAGCCGCCAGCGGTTTTATTCTCCGGCTCCCGGGGTAGACCGAAGAAGCATCAGTGGGCTGCCCCTCCTCCTGCCTGCAAAAGCAATCAGGCGACCGAAAAGCCGATATGAGGTCTTTTACATTGCAAGGAACCGCAGGCTAAAAAAAACAATATCAGAATGATGTATGCAGCCATCTTTCAGATATCACCACTAAAAGCCTAGGATGTCATATGATGGACAGCAGTGGGTAAGTGGTAAAAAACATACAACGTATGAACAGAAGACCAGGTGGTGGTCTAACAGAGGTGGACACCAGAGGCTCGATGCCTAAAAGCCCAAGATGCTACAACCATTGCGGTGGGAGAATGTGCATTATATGCAGGAGGAGGTGTTCAGTTTTGAGTGTCAGCCTTAACAATTAAGCACCTTAACCACTTAGGAATGTTGAATTGGAAGGTAGAACAGACAAGCAAAAGTAGATATCAGGTATGCTCTGACAACGTCCAGGCCATGTGAAGAGGCTTCCTTAAAGCAGACCTTCAGGCCCCTTTCACACTTGTACAACTTCAAAGTCGTGCGATTTTGGATCAGTACAACTTCGACTTTGCCACAACTTTGGCATTAACCAATGAAAACATACATGGTGTGAGGCAATTCCTTTTCCTGCCACCGCAGCAATTGCCACTGCAGTTGTCATTGCTGCTGCAGCAGTAGCAGTGCATGAGGAAGAAGAGGAGGAGAAGACGTCGATATTGGGTACATCCCATCATTGCCAATCGTGAATTTTGGGTCCTCTATAATGATCATTGTGCACATAATGATTTTTTTTAACTATACACGGATGTCAATTAACAGGTGAGAACATCTGTGTCCATGTGCATTAGTTGTTAACATGTTGAATGTTGCCAATGGCCCCCTCTTCTTATTCTAATTCTCAGTTTTGATGAGTTACTTGGCTTGGTGTCTAGCCGTCTAGAGCGACTTAATACTAGGTTCAGAATAAGTATTCCACCTGTGAAAAGGCTAATTATTACATTGAGGTAAGTTTTATCTCCACACCTGCCTCTCTCTGTCATAGTCCCCTTTCACACTTATACGACTTGTCTCACGATTTTGGACTGCAAAATCGTATGACAAGTCATTCTCCATGATTTCCAATGAACACCATTCAAGTCGTGCCGACTTCAAAATAGTCCCTGCACTACTTTGGTACAACTTCCATGCAAGTTGATGTCCATAGACCTCAATGTTAAACCCTCAAGTAGCATGCAAATCGTACCTGAATAATATAGACACGATTTCAGTACGATTTCAGTACAACTTTGTAAGCACAAGCAGCTTTTTAACCCTTGTCCCACCCAATCCTTTCAGCATAGAAGCCCCTCTCAAGCACATTTTTCCACCACACATTCACTTCCTGATTATTCCCTCAGGAACAGTGTGCTCCAAACAGGTCAAAAAAAGACGTCCTCGATAATGAGCAAATCATTAGATTTATCCGTGAGTGCCCAGCTATTTATGATTTGTGTGACCCAAAATACAAAGACAATATCCCACTGACCACCAATGAAGGGGACATTCTTCCCACTGACTACCAATGTAAGGGACATTCTTTCCACTGACCACCAATGTAAGGGACATTCTTCCCACTGACCACCAATGTAAGGGACATCCTTCCCACTGATCACCAATGTAAGGGACATTCTTCCCACTGACCACCAATGAAGGGAACATTCTTCCCACTAATCACCAATGTAAAAAGCATTCTTCTCACTGACCACCAATGTAAGGAGCATTCTTCCCACTGACCACCAATGTAAGGGACATCCTTCCCACTGACCACCAATGTAAGGGGGCATTCTTCTCACTGACCACCAATGTAAGGAGAATTCTTCCCACTGACCACCAATGTAAGGGACATCCTTCCCACTGACCACCAATGTAAGGGACATCCTTCCCACTGACCACCAATGTAAGAAGCATTCTTCTCACTGACCACCAATGTAAGAAGCATTCTTCTCACTGACCACCAATGTAAGGAGCATTCTTCCCACTGACCACCAATGTAAAAAGCATTCTTCTCACTGACCACCAATGTAAGGAGCATTCTTCCCACTGACCACCAATGTAAGGAGCATTCTTCCCACTGACCACCAATGTAAGGAGCATTCTTCCCACTGACCACCAATGTTAGGAGTATCCTTCCCACTGACCACCAATGTAAGGAGCATTCTTCCCACTGACCACCAATGTTAGGAGTATCCTTCCCACTGACCACCAATGTAAGGAGCATTCTTCCCACTGACCACCAATGTAAGGAGAATTCTTCTCATTCTTCATTATAGAGGACCCAAAATTAACCCCTATCTTCACGATTGGCAATGATGGGATGTACCCAATATCAACGTCTTCTACGTCTCCGCTTCTCCTCCTCTTTTTCCTCATGCACTGCTACTGCCGCAGCAGCAATGACAACTGTGGTGGCAGGAAAAGGAATTGCCTCACACCATGTATGTTTTTATTGGTTAATGCCAAAGTTGTGGCAAAGTCGAAGTTGTACTGATCCAAAATCGCACGACTTTGAAGTCGTATAAATGTGAAAGGGGCCTTAAAGTCGTGCCAGTATGAATGGTGTTCATTGAAAATCATGGAGAATGACTTGTCATACGATTTTGCAGTACAAAATCGTGAGACAAGTCATTTAAGTGTGAAAGGGGACTCAATAATTTTTTTCATCTATTAAATCTTCTGCCCTTGTTTTAGCTTTGGATAGTAAAACATTTTTTTTTCTGCCAGTAAATACCTTATACAGCCCACTTACTGTTTCTTGTCTGGTAGAGAAAATTGAGTACTGTCCGTGATATTTTTTTTATTATTTGCACCAACATACAATTTTTCAGGACAAGCTTTCGGGGTATGTCCTGAAAAATTCTATGTTAGTGCAAATAATAAAAAAGTATCACAGACAGTACTCAATTTTCTCTGTCACAATTGCACTAATTCAGCTACAATCACGTTAAGTCTTATCTGGTAAAAAGCCTAGCCTTATGACATCATGCATAGCTCTCTCTCTCTCGCAAGATTTTGCCAGGAAGGGAGGGGGGAGGAGTCATAAAAGGGCCAATGAGAGCAGCAGGGCTGGAGGTGTGCCTCTGTGTAAATCTGGGAACTGCTTCAAAAGTGGTTGGTGTGGCAAGCCGGGGTCATACACAGGTAAACTGGTGGTAAACAGGCAGACAAGCAGAAGAGAAGTCCTTAAGACGAGCCAGGGTCAGAGCCAGGAGAACATCAGGGTAGGTCAAGAACAATCCGGGTCACAGCAGGAGATAGAGGAGGCAGATGCAGGTTCAGGAGTTCAGGGAGAGCTGAAGACAATCCAGCAATGAAAAGAGATCCTAAGCAGCCTTTTATAGGCCACCAGGGAATTGCGTCTTTCACGCTATGCGCATGCTACCGTGCATGCGTCCACACCATCCTGTCGTGCGCCTGCAAGCACTGAACCGCCATTCTTCCATGCATGCGTGCGGGAACCTTCTGATAGCGCCCGTTAACAATTCTGCCAATAATTCCATTGCCATTTCTCTGACAGTGTTCCCCTCCACAAGGGGAAACCTCCAGCTGCCCAACCTAGCCAATCTTGCGTAATGTCTACAGTGGAAGGTTTGTATCAGTTGTGAGGCATCTCCCAAATCGGCACATGTGCACTGAAGCAATGGCACATACATACCGTTGCTTCAGTGAGTGTGCCGTTACCGATGGCTCCCAAGCGCATGAGCGGGATTGACATGGCCAATCTCAGCACCGGAGCTGCGATACCCAGAAGTAACTCCAGGATCGATTTCGCCGGCCGGTGCTGTGTACGGGCACCACAGCGGGGACTTCGATCTCAGGTGAGTATTACATAATGGCCTAGAATGCTATGCATACTAGTTCATAATGCATTTGTCTTGCAGGGCTTTTTTTTTTTCGATGTGGGTTTACAACCACTTTAAGGGCTCTCAGGAATTATCTTCTGGGGGATACCCCTTCCAGTTGATGAGGTACTGTACTTGTGTCTCCCTCTTTTTCTGCAATCCAGAATGGCTTTTACTTCAAACTCAGTTTTACCTTGCACCAACACTGGAGGTGGTGGTAATTCCCCTCTTTCTGTAAAAGGACTGGGCACCGTTGGTTTCAGTAGCGAAGCATGAAAAACTGGGTGAATCTTGTAAGGGCTAGGTAATACCAATTCAAAAGCCACTGGGTTAAGCATTTTCTTGATCTTGAAGAGACCAATGAACCTTGGTCCAAGTTTCCATGATGGACAGAAAGGTTTGAGATTTACAGCAGGAAGCCAAACTTCTTCTCCTACTTTGAAAGCAGGGTTGTCTCTTCTTCCTGTGTCATGAAATCTCTTGTAATTATCCTGAGCCTCTTGCATGGCTTCCCAGAGTTGCTGGTAATTGTACTCAATGAAGCTTATCCGATCTTGGACCATGGACACAGATGCTTCTGGTATGGAATTGGGCAAAAATGATGAATAAAAAGCCATAGTTGGCCCAAAGGGGAGTTTGATTGGTGGTGGGATGCAAGGATTTATTGTAGGCAAATTCTGCACAAAGGAGGAGAGAGGCCCAGTCGTCCTGAGAGCAGGTACAGAAACACTGAAGATATTGCTTCAAGGTCTGATTCGTCCTTTCAGTGTGGCCATTACTTTGTGGATGGTACGCTGATGAAAGTCATACTTCAATTGCCAAGGATTTGCAGAGGTCCCTCCAGAACCTGGAAGTAAATTGTACTCCTCTATCGGAAACAATGTTATCTGGTACTCCATGTAGCCTGACGATTTCATTGATGAAAATATTTACTGTGTCAACAGTAGAGTGGGTGCCAACCATGGGTAAGAAATTAACCATTTTCGATAGACGGTCAACCACTACCAAGGTGATGGTGACACCTTCAGAAGGGTTTAAGTCTATGATGAAGTCCATGGATATTCTGGTTGTTGTTCTGGAATGGGTAACAGCCTTAACAGCAAATAATATAGGAACTGACAAAATTTTTACAATCTTGCCTTCACCCTGGCCACCAGAATGATCGTTGTATAAGTTCAGAGGTATTTTGTACCCCAAAATGACCAGCAAGCTTATGGTCATGGAATGACCTTGTAACGGGAGGGCCTGTGGAATTCAGAAGCACTTAGAAAGTATTAGATACTCCTGTTTCAGCTTCACCGATGCCTCTTATGTGTAGAACACCCTGTGTCCCTAATAGGGGCACAGGGGTAAATGAGAACCCCACTATGGTCTGTGCTAGTCACATGTAATGCGGTATAGATATTGTATATATATATATATATATATATATATATATATTGTGTATTGGCTGATGTGTACTATAAAAGCTTGCTGTGGTAATTAATTCTGCTACTGTGATGTAAATGAACCTTAGTGTGGCTCCTAAGAACCTTTCATTGTGTTATGCTAATTGACACTGTATTGTGTGAAAGTTCTATTGATGATAGATGTGTGTTGTGAGTTAGCACAGTCTAAAGGTCAGATGTCTGACTTGTCAGCTATAGTTAATTAGCTCATGTAAATTATGTCTACTAAAGGAATGTGTATTGTATAGCAGGTGAGAGAAGCCGGAGTCATAATGTCTACCTAAAATATGTGTATTGGAGGCTTGTTAGGAACCATTGTGTAATGTTGTGAGTGAAGTTGAGTCATTGTTCATATTTGGTTGCTGACTGTATATAAAAGGGCCTGAGTTTCTCATTAAAGAGTCTATTCCTGTTGAACCAGAGAACAGAGCTGTGTGTCTCGTTTCTGGGGGAAATCCGTATGGGTCGTGTCGCTGGATTGTGGAGTGTCAATAAGCTGTCTGGTGTCGCCGGATTGTGGAGTGTCGATAAGCTGTCTTAAATATCTTAACCGGCGTTAACCCCTGTCCCATTTGGGGTTCCGTTACAGACCTGAAGTCTTAATTGTTGAGGGATGAAGAGCTTGTCTTGAAACCAAAGTAGTCCTTGGTTTGTCAGAGAAGGTACCTCAGGTTCAGTACACTGGCTCAAAGCTTGTCTAATCGCTGTCTTCAGATCAGGTTGAATGAGCAAAAAATTTTTGCGAGCTAGGATGGTACCCAGTTCAGTTGTTTCAGGAACATCTGGAAACATTTGTGAAAGAGCATCGGCTTTCCTGTTCTTGGAGCCTGGTCGATAAGAAATGTGGAAGTTGAACCTAGAAAAGAATAATGTCCATGGAGCTTGTCGAGGTCTTAAACGTTTCGCTGTTCTGAGGTATTCCAGGGTGAAGGAGGGCTTTAGGCCCTTGACATTGAGACAAAATTGCTCCTGAGGCTACTTCTGAGGCTTCCAATACGTAAGGTAAAAATCGGATCAGGGTGCTGTAGAACTGGAGAGGACATGAACAACCTTTTCATTTTGTCAAAGGCTATTTGGACTTCTTGGGGCCACTGGAACTGGACCTACTGGCGGGTCAGCTGGGTGACGGGTGCAATGCTTATGGAAAACCCCTTTACAAACCTTCGATAAAAGTTGGCAAAGCGTATGAATCGTTGGACACCTTTTTTGTCTACCGGGGCTGGCCACTCCAGAATTGCTTTGACATTTTGTGTGTTCATTGTGATTACCTCAGTGGAAATAAATCCTAGGAACTGAACTGATTTTTCAAAATCGCAAGTCCATGTGCTCTGACAGTTACGACTACCTTCTTTACATGAGTTTGATGAAGTTCCAATGTGGCAGAAAAGATGAGGATGTCATCAAGATAGACAATTACAAAGTTATCAAGATACTTCCGGAAGATGTAATTTACTAAATGTTGAAAGGTAGCTGGAGCATTGCAAAGTCCCAATGGCATAACAAGGTACTCAAAATAACCGAACAGTGATCTGAAAGCAGTCTTCTACTCATCGCTCTCCCGGATTCGCACAAGATTATAAGCACCTCCTAGTTCCAGCTTGGCAAAAATACGGCAGTTCGGAATCTATGGAATAATTTAGGGATGGGGGGGAGCCGGTAGTGATTTTTTTCTTATCTTATTGAGAGCTCTATAGTCCACACAGGGTCTCAGGCTGCCATCGTTCTCAAAAAAATAATAACTCCAGCTTTGACTGGGGTTGAGGAAGGGGGGATGAAACCTTTTTCAAGGTTCTAGTTGATATACTGTATGTCCGCAAAGCTTCCCACTTGATTTCTGATAGGGGAAATATTCAGCCAAACGGGATCTCAGCTGAGAAACCAATGGGAGATCTCAGCTCCGGGTAATAATTCAATTGGACAATCATAAGACCGATGAGGTGGGAGTTTGATGGCTTGTCCATGAATTCTTGGTATACTGGAGGGACATCCAGATGTGTATTGAATGGGGGTTGAATAGTCAGGCAGTTGGCTGAGTTAGGAGTAATTGGAACAAGATGTTGTAAGCAATAAGCAGAAGAAAAGGATATTTCTTTCTTGCTCCAGTTGATGTGTGGGTTATGGGCCTGTAGCCATGGAAGTCCTAGAATAATAGGAAACATAGGTGAGCAGATGATATTGAAGCAGATGAATTATTGGTGGCAGGAGTCTACAGTTGTGGCCAAAAGTTTTGAGAATGACACACATTAGTTTTCACAAAGTTTGCTGCTAAACTGCTTTTAGATCTTTGTTTTAGTTGTTTCTGTGATGTAGTGAAATAGAATTACACGCACTTCATACGTTTCAAAGGCTTTTATCGACAATTACATGACATTTATGCAAAGAGTCAGTATTTTCAGTGTTGGCCCTTCTTTTTCAGGACCTCTGCAATTCGACTGGGCATGCTCTCAATCAACTTCTGGGACAATTCCTGACTGATAGCAACCCATTCTTTCATAATCACTTCTTGGAGTTTGTCAGAATTAGTGGGTTTTTGTTTGTCCACCCGCCTCTTGAGGATTGACCACAAGTTCTCAATGGGATTAAGATCTGGGGAGTTTCCAGGCCATGGACCCAAAATGTCAATGTTTTGGTCCCCGAGCCACTTAGTTATCACTTTTGCCTTATGGCACGGTGCTCCATCGTGCTGGAAAATGCATTGTTCTTCACCAAACTGTTGTTGGATTGTTGGAAGAAGTTGCTGTTGGAGGGCGTTTTGGTACCATTCTTTATTCATGGCTGTGTTTTTGGGCAAAATTGTGAGTGACCCCACTCCCTTGGATGAGAAGCAACCCCACACATGAATGGTCTCAGGATGCTTTACTGTTGGCATGACACAGGACTGATGGTAGCACTCACCTTTTCTTCTCCGGACAAGCCTTTTTCCTGATGCCCCAAACAATCAGAAAGAGGCTTCATCGGAGAATATGACTTTGCCCCAGTCCTCAGCAGTCCATTCACCATATTTTCTGCAGAAGATCAATCTGTCCCTGATGTTTTTTTGGAGAGAAGTGGCTTCTTTGCTGCCCTTCTTGACACCAGGCCATCTTCCAAAAGTATTCGCCTCACTGTGCGTGCAGATGCGCTCACACCTGCCTGCTGCCATTCCTGAGCAAGCTCTGCACTGGTGGCACTCCGATCCCGCAGCTGAATCCTCTTTAGGAGACTGTCCTGGCGCTTGCTGGACTTTCTTGGGCACCCTGAAGCCTTCTTCACAAATGCAGTGGAAATTTTTTTTATGGGATCAAGTTCATTTTCATGGCAAAGAGGAACTTTGCAATTAATTGCAATTCATCTGATCACTCTTCATAACATTCTGGAGTATATGCAATTTCCCATCTCAAAAACTGAGGCAGCAGACTTTGTGAAAATTAGTATTTGTGTCATTCTCAAAACTTTTGGCCATGGCTGTAGAATAGTGAGGATGGGTCTGGTTTCTTGGGTAACAGGTCCAGAGTAGAGTAGAGAGCCATCGGCCAGATGTATTTTAAGGCTCTGCTTCTTATCTTCAAGCAGGATACAAAGTCTCCTTGCCAGGGAAGAGTCCAGGAAGCAGCTGCAACACCCGGAATCAACGATGGCTTGGAACCGAATTTCCTCTTCCGCCATCTGTAGGAAGACATTTTCCTTCAAACAGCGTATACGAGATTGTTTCAGCAGTAGTTGTACACTGGATCGTTATACAGTTGAGCCATAGATTCAAAAAAAGTATCCACAGAAATGAATACAGTACTCTTTTGCTCTAGCAAGTTATGGGCCCATGCTTGGGGTTCCTCAGACAGCAAGGAATAAGGAACCCCACTTTTACAGTCTCTGCAGAAAAAGTTCTGGGCTGAAGGGCTAGAAACAGCAGGCAAGCATTCTTAAATATGCTCTAAACTTCTTTCGATCACCCCAGAATCGTTCAGGGATGGGAACCCCTGGTTCGGGGGGAGTCATCACTACAGTAGGTCCTGCACAGACCCGTTCTTGTGAAGAGGAAGCTGAGGTCCCACTGGCAGATAATGCGCCTGGGTCTGTAGGAGCGGGTGATACAGTCGGACGCCCCAATTGAAAATACCCCTCTCGAAGTCTCTGTAATACCTGGGTAAGGCGGTGATCTGCTGGCATAGGGCCTTGAGCGGGGAACCAACTCTGTCGGCCTCCGACATGGCTGGATTGTACGGTCACGTACCAAAGCCAAGATGCTGAGAGAGACTTCCCTTGTGGTCGAGCGCAGTATATCCCAGAAGGTGGTACAGAGGGTATAATGATCAAAGAAGCACAGGTTGCCAGCAGAATGTGTAGGACTTGAGAAGGTGCTCATT
Source organism: Rana temporaria (assembly GCF_905171775.1). Taxonomy (NCBI): domain Eukaryota; kingdom Metazoa; phylum Chordata; class Amphibia; order Anura; family Ranidae; genus Rana; species Rana temporaria. The sequence goes on from NC_053492.1 coordinate 183,977,557, forward strand.
TGAAGACTAGTTGAGGCTGTAGTAGAAGGTAGTCCTTAGTGGGCTGTACCAGAGTCTGACGTTTTGAAACATCCAGGGAGCTCCGTAAATGCCTGGCAGAGGATCCAACACTGATGATCAGCTGGGAACTGCTTCAAGAGGAGTTGGTGTGGCAAGCTGGGGGTCATACACAGGTAAACAGGCAGACAAGCAGAAGAAAAGTCTTTAAGACGAGACAGGTCAGAGCCAGGAGAAGGTCAAGAACAATCCGTGCCACAGCAGGAAATACAGGGCGAAGATGCAGGTTTAGGAGTTCAGGAAAAGCTGAAGAAAATCCAGCAATTAAAAGGAGATCTAAGCAGCCTTTTATAGGCCACCAGGGAATTGCATCTTTCATGCTAAGCGCGTGCTACCGTGCCACCCTATTTCGTCATGCACCCACAATCGCTGAACCGCCATTCTTCCGCGCATGCGTGTGGAAACCTGCTGATAGTGCCTGTTAACAGTTCTGCCAATGATTCCATTGTCATTTCCCTGACAATTGTTTTTTGAACAAGGTGAGTTTTGCAAGGTTTAGTTGGTTTCTTCGTGCCCAAAGGGGTGTGGCAAGATGAAGTAGAGGATGGTCTATCTGTGCAATGCCAAGGCTTTTGCATACAGAGGCAACAAGCATATTGTGGGAAGCCCCTTCTTGAATATGACAATGTGGGGCAGAGAAATCTTCTACTGCCTCAATGTTTTTTTTGGGAGGGTGCATGTAATTAGCACAGGGCCAATCAGCACTGTCCAGATAGAGCATCAGGGGTCCTGCAGCCTCATAGTACAGTCAGGAGAGAATGAAAAGTCCTCCTACAAGCTTTAACCAGACACTGATATAGAGGACACAAGACTGCTCTATATTGCTGATGAGAAAAGGTATTTAGCAGTTTATATTTACTAAAATTATTGTATTTCCATTGTTCTGTGTACTGTTGGAGACCAGATATAGTGAATGCAGGGTCCTGGGTTTAGTAACACAAAGTGTATGGCTGAACAATCCTCTGCTGAATCCAACGGAACATAGCAGAAAACAGGCCGCTAGGCAAAAGATTCTGACCTCCTAAATTGGGCCTTACCAGAGAGGCACACATGAACTGCTCTGACCACATCCAAGGAGTGGAACGCAACCTCCTTAAGGTGTGAAGACCATGGACACAAGGAAATGTCCTCATACAGGTGAAAACCCAACACCACCTTTGGAAGAAAGGAAGAGCATGTACAAAAAAAAAACACCATATCCTCATGCAAAACCAAAGAGGGAGGCTCACAGGATAAGGCCACCAGTTTTGACATCTGCCGCATGAAAGTAATAGAGACAAAAAAGGCATCTTTGAAAAAGGTAAATAGGGGGAATAACCCGAATACTCCCAAAAGGAGGCTACTGGAGGACCGAAAGAACCAGGTTCAGGTCCCATGGCGCCAACATAAATTGCACAGGAGACACCACACAATGCCTTGGATGAAAGAGTAAATTAAGGAATGTGTGACCAAGGGATGTCGAAAAAAGGCTGCAAGGACAAAAACTTGCCTTAATGGTACTCAAGGCAAGCTGCTGTGCAATGCCCCATTGGAGAAGCGCCAAAACCCGAGCCACTAAAAACCAAACTTCAAAAGCCATGCCATCCAAGCCAGAGATGGTAAGCAGAGTGGTAAATGGGACCATGGGACAAGAGGTCTTTCCAAAGCGGCAACACCAGGGAGTGTCCATGGCTGGCCAGCCACCCATGCCGGCACACCACGGATGACAAGGGACTACAAGGACCAAAATCCCTTTAGCCCTTATCCCGCACAGCAGGTGAGGGAGCAGCTTGAGAGAAGGAAAGGCATAAATATGACGATACTGGTGCCACCAGCACAACTGCTGTATCTACCACAAATCTTGTTCAGGTAGAGCGCCAGAAGATCCAGTTCTAAGACCCTCCAACGTAGGCGGAGCCAATTGAATATGTCCTGGCATAGAGACCACCCATCCTGATCCATCGTCTGGTGACTGAGGTACGCTGCCTGCTAAGACTCGACTCCTGGCATGTGCATTGTGGAGTGTCAGAACGTGCTGTTCCACCCATCACAAAAGGCGGGATGCCTCCGGTGTCGCTGCTGCGCTACACATTCCGCTGTGGTTGACATAAGCCCCTGCTGTGGCATTGTTCGATTGACTCCCAACTAGGAACCCCCGGAGAAGATCAGTCCAGTGCTCCAGAGACACCCTGATTGCACCCAGTTCAAGGAGGATGATAGGTAGTCAAGCCATATCTGGAGTGCAGCAATCTAATCGCGAATACTATCTAGTGAAGGGAGAAAAGGACTTCCCAGCCTGTGGGGGAGGAGACTGGAGCCACCAGTGGAGAAAGGCATTCGTCAACTGGTCCAGGCCGACCTGGATGTCCAAGGGAGAGGAAGACTCGTCCAATGTCAACAGGGCTTCCCTCTGCAGAACTACGCATATGGGACCGCCCTAAAGTCGGACACCAGAAGACCCATAACCTACATGCAAGACTGCAGGGAGGACTGCTTAGGAGTAGTTGGACTAGTCTTAAGCTTTTGAAACTTATCCCCCCCCCCCCGGAAAAATACTGTGACCTGCTTAGTTAAGACTCAGGCCCAGGCACTCCAGCTTCCTGGTCGGAAACACGGTAGACTGCTTGAAGTCTAGGGTCCATCCAAAGACCTGCAGGGAGCGCATCGCAATCTTCATGTTGTCCGTCAGTGCAGCCTGGGAGTTCACCCGCAGGAGCAGATGCCTTGCAATCCCAAATTGTCTCACCGGCCTGGGACTAGGGCCAGCAACTCTGAAAATACCTGGAGGACAAATTGAAGGGGAGCGCCGCAAAATGACAATTTGTGTCCCTCCACTGCAAAGAACTGGTAACTAGATATGTCCCTTGAAGATGGGAACATGCAGGTATAGAAAATAATTGCCCACCTAGCCTGAGATAAAGAAAGTCAGTTTTTGTTTCATCAAGCTATACTTAAATCAGTGCAACTTATAACATCCAAGTGAAAGATAGAACACCAACATGGCAGAAAGAGAAAAAGTTCAAAAACAGAATTACTGCGTTTAAAAAAAGGATCACCCCTCAGTCAGGTAGCTAATCACCTTCTCAATGCCACACAAATCCATTTGACTTTCAACTGTGATCATTTTGATTAGTTCAGCTTGAAAAATGTTTTTCTGGAGTATTTCAGTCCATGGTAGTGCAACTGAAGAAAACAATTAACTATGGGTGGCAAGGCACTGTCACTGGGATCTTTGGGACAAATTTGTGGACAGGCACAAATCAAGAAATGCGCGCAATAAAAAGCATAGGCTTTATCAATGCTTAGAAGCACAGTGAAGTCTATTATTAAGAAGTGGAAGGTATTTGATACAACACAGATCCTCCCTGGATCAGGATGTTGCTCCAAACTGGATGAAAGTGCCAGGAGGAAACAGGTTAGAAAGGCTACCAAGAGGCTTAAAGCAACTCTGAAGCAGTTGCAGGAACTTATGATAAAAAGAGTGGTCATTGTGTGCATGCGACAACAATATGACAAATGGGGCTTGCTTGGGAGAGTTGCAAGAAAAAAAGCCACTTGCAGTCACCTTGAAGATTCTGAGGCCACATGGAAAAAGTTGTTATGGTCAGATGAGACTAAAATTAAATTATTTGGCTCCAACACCCAAACGATATGTCTGGTGGAAATCCAATACAGCTCACCATCCAAATAACACAATTCCTACAGTAAAGCAAGGCGGTGGCAATATCCTGCTATGGGGGTGATTCTTATCAGGAGGGACTGAAGCACTTGTCAGGATAAAAGGAGGAATAGATGGGGCAATATACCATCAAATTATTGAGGAAAATCTGCTGCCTTCTGCCAGAAAGTTGTCAATGGGAAGAAGGTTTCCCTTCCAACATGATAATGTCTCAAAGCACACAGCAAAAATTACCATACAATGGTTGAAGGAGAAAATGGTTAAAGCGGAGTTCTGGCCACAATTTCACGTTTTAAATATAAATACCCCTGTAATACGCAAGCTTAATGTATTCTAGTAAAGTTAGTCTGTAAACTAAGGTCCGTTTTGTTAGGTTGTTACAGCATTTAGACACTTTATAAAATAGAAATTGACTAGGGCCATCTTAAGTGTGTGCATCATGAAGCCAGACTGTATGACTTACTGGATTTCAGCCTTGCAAATCTCGCACATGCTCAGTGCTGCACAAGCAGTGTCAGATCAGGTTTCAGCACCTGTGCTGTCCAAGTCACATGATTCTTTGAGACTGGGGAATGCACAGACTCCTTGAAAGTTACACCCACTACATTCCCAGGAGTCTGTGCGGTGTAGGTTAGGAAGCATTAAGCACCTAGGTGCAGGAAGTGGGAAGATTAACTATTCTGCCTAGCAACAACACTTTGAAGGCATCTAAAAAAAAAAAAAAAAATTCGTAAAGGACTAATGACATTTTTTTAAAACTACTGATGTAATGTTATATTTATGGGTGGAACTCCACTTTAATGTCCTTGCATGGCCTAGTCCAGGCATGTCCAAAGTCCAGCCCACGCTCCCGCGTTCCGGTTTAACCTGCCTGGCGGTCTTCCCGAGTCTGACACGGGGTTAGATTTTCCTGCTGCGAGCGGAAACCCCGAGTCAGACTCGGGCTTGCCTCGCTAGATCCACAGGCACAAGTTACTTACCTTGTCCCTGGATCCAGCGATGCCACCGCGCTGTGTGAGCGAGTGGGACCTCGCTCGATTCACACAGTGCCTCCGTGTGACGCCGATCTCCGTTCCCTGCGACGTTACGACGCACGGGGACGGAGAACGGCGCCAAATTCAAAAAAGTAAACAAACACATTACATACAGTATACTGTAATCTTATAGATTACAGTACTGTATGTAAAAAAAACACACACCCCTTGTCCCTAGTGGTCTGTCCTGTGTCATGCATGTCATTTTATATAATAAAAACGTTTCTTTCTCCCTGCAAACTGTAGATTGTCCATAGCAACCAAAAGTGTCCCTTTATGTCAAAAATAGTTTTAGATCAGCTAAAAAACAGCGATAATAAATTATAATCACTTGCAGAATTGTGCGATAGCGATTTGTGGGGAAATTCGTCATAAAAAAAAAAAAAATAATGACAGCAACAATTCTGCAACTGAGCAAATTTCAGTGATTTTGATTTGATTACATTATTGAATAATTTTTATTATAATTATATTATTATTTGTTATAATTATTTATAATTATTTATTATATTATAATTTATAATTTTTTTTTTTAAAAAATGTCATACCTGGGATGCCTATTAGAATCTTGTTTGGTCAGATTTAAGTGAGTTATTTCTAAAAATTACAGACCTACAATATAAAACGCCAAATTTCCTTGCAAATAATGGTACCGCTTTTAGCATGTTTTTTCTGACAGAATCATACCGCCAGGGAGGTTAATATGGCCCCCTGGTCATTTATATATCTTTTGTGGCCCACTAATATATTGGAAGGAACATGAAGGGGTGAGACGAGTGCCATCAGATTACATACAGGCGAATCTCCCGTTTACTCCGCGGCGTCTGTAATAGGAAGTCCCGTCTCCCGGGACTTTGTATTAAAGAGGCCACAGAGTAAACAGGAGATTCTCCTGTATGTAATCTGTCGGCGCTCCTCCCACCCCCCTCCCTGTCCCCTCTGAGGCTGCAGATGGACATCGATCAGGCTGCACTGATGGCAATGGTAAGGCTGCATTCATGGCAATGGTGAGGCTGCAGATGGATACCGATTAGGCTGCATTGATGGGGACTGACCCTTATTTTGCTTGAAAATTCCCTCTTAACCACTTACGGACCGCCCGCCGTCATTATACGTCAGCTGTTTGAAGAGGGATATCGTTATGGCAGCAGCTAGCTACCAATACCCCAGAATCCTCCTCTTCAGTGGGCAGTCCGCTTTCAGATAAAAGTGGTCTCTGCAGCAGATTGGCCGCAAGACCCCTTTTAATCGGTGGTGGGAGAGGGCCATTCCCCTCCCAACACGTTCTGGTGTCCTCCGGTGCCGTTCGCCGCTTACCAGATCGTGTCCGCTCCAGTGTGTGGTATGGAGCTGAGTGAGGGGAAGACGGCCCCTACCCGTCAAAACGTCACTTCCACCCATAGCTCTTAAAGTGACATTTATTTTTTGTTGTTTTATTGCATTTTAGTGTAAATATGAAATCTGAGGTCTTTTTGACCCCAGATCTTATATTTAAGAGGTCCAGTAATGCTTTTTTTTCTATTACAAGGGACTTTACTATGGTTTTATTTTTTAATTCAAAATTGTGTATTTTGCCCAAAAAAAGCACGCTTGTAAGACTGCTGCGCAAATACGGTGTAAAAAAAAAAAGTATTACAACGACTGCCATTTTTTTCTCTAGGGTGTTAGAATATAAAAATAAAAAATATATAATGTTTGGGGGTTTGAAGTAATTTTCTAGCAAAAAAAATAGGATTTTTATAACAGCTTACCTGTAAAATCCTTTTCGTTGAGTACATCACGGGACACAGAGCTTCATAGTAATAGGCCACCTTCAGGTGATGGACACTGGCACACCCAAGACAGAAAGTCCCCTCCCCTATATAACCCCTCCCATACTGGGAGTACCTCAGTTTTTCTAGCAAAGCAATAAGTATCCCAAGAAGAGGGGCGGGAGCTCTGTATCACGTGACATACTCTAAGAAAAGGATTTTACAGGTAAACTGTTATAAAAATCCTATTTTCTTTTTCGTACATCACGGAACACAGAGCTGCATAGTAATAACTATGTGGGATGTCCCATAGCAATGCCATCTGAGGGGAGGGAAGACAACAAATAAAACCAGGCGCCATCAGACGTAAGGACCTATAATGCTGTCTGCAGCACACTGCGCCCAAAGGCGATATCCTCGTGCCTTTTTACATCCAACTGATAGAATTTAGTGCATGTATGTACTGAGGACCAGGTTGCGGCCTTGAAGATCTGAGTCATGGAGGCTTGGTGATGCACTGCCTATGAAGCACTAACTGCTCTGGTAGAATGAGCTCTAATTTGAAAAGGTGGAACTTTACCTTTTAAACCAAAGCCTGAACAATAACTTGCCGAATCCACTTGGAAATAGTAGACTTCAATGCTGCCTGGCCCTTCCTGGGGTCTTCTGGCAGTATAAAGAAAACATCTAATAGCCCTCAGATAGACCTTAACTGCTCTCACTACATCTAAAGAATGTAGTGACTTCTCTTCTGCAGAACTAGGTTCTGGAAAAAATGAAGGGAGAACATATTGGTTTAAGTGAAAACCTGACACTGCTTTAGGTAGAAAGGACGGAGGACGACGCAACACCACCATATCCTTATGAACAATCAAATACGGCTCTTTACAAGAAAAAGCAGCCAATTCTGATACCCTCCTAGCAGAGGATATAGCCACCAGAAAAATAAATTTCCTAGTCAAAAGGACCAAGAGAATATGGTGTAATGCAGGGGTCTTCAAACTACAGCCCTCCAGCTGTTGCAGAACTACACATCCCATGAGGCATTGTAAAACTAACATTCACAGTGACTAAGCATGATGGGAATTGCAGTTCCTGAACTGGAGGGCCATAGTTTGAAGACCCCTGGTGTAATGGCTCAAAAGGCTGTTTCTGTAAAGCCGAGAGAACCAAATTCAAGTACCATGGACACAAGGGTGACTTAGCTGGCGGATTGATCCGCGTTATCCCCTGTATGAAGGCCCAAACAAAAGAATGCATAGCCAGCAGTCTTTGAAACAATATCGATAAGGCAGAGACCCGACCCTTGATAGTACTCAAGGCCAGCTTCATTTCTACATCCATTTGGAGAAGGACGTACTTTCTAGGATGCCAACCTTTGGCTTCACACCAAGACACATATGCCTTCCAGCCTCTAATATATGGCCCTGGAAGCCGGCTTTCTTGCATTAATCAGGGTAGAAACTACCGCCCTAGAAAGCCCCCGATTCTTCAGAATGTGGGATTCAATAGCCAAACCGCCAAATTTAGAGTTTGTAAGGAAGAATGGAATATTGGGCCCTGTGAGAGCATCACTGGTCTTCCTTCCATCCTGATTCTGCAGAGAAGCCGTGGCAACAGCTGGACTGGGGGGAATGCATAAATCAGTGAAAACTGACTCCAAGGAGTCACCAATGCATCCGTCCCGTATACAAGAGGATCCCTAGTCCTTGACACAAATTTGTCCACCTTCTTGTTGAACCTGGACGCCAACAGATCTATGTCCGGGTCCCCCATCTCTGACATATGGCGAGGAAGATGGGGTGAAGAGACCACTCCCCTGGGGACAACTGCTGGTGACTCAAGAAGTCCGCCTGCCAATTCTCTATTCCTGGAATGAAGATAGCCGATATGCAAGGAACATGCCTCTCTGTCCAAGCTAGGATCTTGCTCACCTCCCTTTGGGCTGCGAGACTCCTGGTGCCTCCTTGGTGACTTATATAAGCCACAGCCGCGGCATTGTTGGACTAAATCCTGACAGGAAAACCCTGTAACTTGCATGTCCAGGCGCTCAGAGCCAGACGTGCTTCCCAAATCTCTAGGATGTTGATGGGGGGGGGGGGGGGAGAAAAAAAACTCTCGGCTTTGGACCATCTATCCTGGACAGACATTTCTCCTAGGACTGCTCTCCAGCCCATTGGGAAGTGCAGAGCTTGGATCATTTTGTTCCAGGTGGAGCGGATGCTGTTTTGCAACAGTTTTGAATGAAATCGGGCACATGGAACGTCTTTGATCGAGGCCACCATCTTCCCCAATAACCTCATACAAAGACGAATGGAGGGATTATTTTTTGCTTTGATCACTTGAACCAGTTCGCTTATAGAACTGACCTTTGCCTGGGGCAAAAAAACTTCCCTTTGGTCTGTGTCTATAACCAGACCTAAGTACTCTAGCCTTTCTACTGGAAGTAGGGCCGATTTCTTCCAAGTTGGGAATCCAACCCAAACACTCCAGATACCTGACTGTGCTGTGCTCTGGTTCTAGCGGGCTACTGACTGATCTACTAGTAGCAGATAAGGTAAGCTAGTATTGTTATACGCAGAGCCCTTAGCCTGGCTAGGAGGAGTGGGGCCAGAACCTTTGTAATCACCCGGGGAGCAGTAGCCAGACCGAGGGGAGGGCGACAAACTGGTAGTGATGTTGCTCTACCCCGAACTGCAGGAATCCCTGGTGAGTGGGAAAAATAGGCACATGGAGATATGCGTCTTTGACGTCTATAGAAACCAGCAGTTATTTAGAATATATACAGTCCTGATCAAAAATTTAAGACCACTTGAAAAATGGCAAAAAATCATATTTTACATTGTTGGATCTTAACAAGGTTCCAAGTAGAGCTTCAACATGCAACAAGAGATGAGTGAGACAAAACATTTTTTGAGCATTCAATTAATTGAAAATATCAAAATAAACTGAAAAAGGCTGTTTTTCAGCGGATCAAAAGTTTAGGACCACACCTCCAAAAAAAAAAAACGAAACCCCCCCAAAACAGAAATCCAACTTCCAAACATGAACTCAGTAATGAGTAGCTCCGCCGTTATTGTTGATCACTTCAAAAATTTGTTTCGGCATTCTTGATGCAAGCGTTTCCATGAGGTGAGTGGGAACATTTCTCCAAGTTGTAAAGACAGCCGCACAAAGGCCATCTACTGTCTGTAACTGTTGTCCATTTTTGTAAACTTCCCTTGCCATCCATCCCCAAAGGTTCTCAATTGGATTTAGATCAGGGGAACACGCAGGATGGGCCAAAAGAGTGATGTTATTCTCCTGGAAGTCCCTTGTCATACGGGCATTGTATTCTGTAGCATTGTCCTGTTGAAAACCCCAGTCGTTACCACACAGACGAGGGCCCTCAGTCATGAGTAATGCTCTCTGCAACACCTGGACATAGCCAGCGGTCGTTTGACGCCCCTGCACTTCCTGAAGCTCCATTGTTCCACTGAAGGAAAAAGCACCCCAGACCATTATGGCGCCCCCTCCACTTTGGCACGTAGAAAACATCTCAGGTGGGATCTGCTTGTCATGCCAGTAACGTTGGAAACCATCAGGACCATCAAGGTTAAAACTTTCTTCCACCTTTGAATGTCCCATGTTTGGTGCTCTCTTGCAAAGTCTAAACGAGCAGTTCTGTGGCGTTCAAGGAGACAAGGTTTTTGAAGACGTTTTTGAAGCCCTTCAGTCTCAGATGCCGTCTGATGGTTATGGGGCTGCAGTCAGCACCAGTAAGGGCCTTAATTCGGGTCGAGGATCGTCCAGTGTCTTGATGAGAGACCCTGCTTATGCAGTTCAGCAACCCGACCACGTTCAAAAAGGGAGAGTTTTTTTGTCTTTTCCATCACAACGTTTGACTACCTGACAGAAAATGACAATGAATCCACATCTTTGCACAGATTTGGCCTTTTAAAAGGCATGTGGTCCTAAACTTTTGATCAGCTAAAAAAACTGCCTGTTTCAGTTTATTCGTTATTTTCAATTAATTGAATGCTCAAAAAATGTTTTGTCTCACTCTCATTTTTTCTTGTTGCATGTTGAAGCTCTACTTGGAACCTTGTTAAAATCCAACAATGTAAAATATGATTTTTTGCCATTTTTCAAGTGGTCTTAAACTTTTGATCAGGACTGTATATATAGATATTTAGGAACGGATTTAGATCTAAAATAGGTCTGACATCCCCATTTGGCTTTGGCACCGTGAACAGGTTTGAGTAGAATCCTAACCCTTGCTCTTCTAGAGGAATCTTTAAGATTACCCCCTGAGATAACAATCGGTTCAAGGCCAGAGAAAGAGACCTTCTCCTTACTGGATCTTTGGGAACGTTTGAGGTCAGAAAACGAGGCAGAGGGAATTCCCGCAATTCTAGTTTGTAAGTTATGGATGTTATAAGCTGCACTACGTAAAATAGAGCTGGATAAAACCACTGTACGCATCCTGAGCTCTATGAATGCCAGAAAATCTCCTGAAGAAAAGAAGCCACCACCAGAACTTCTACACCTGCATGAAGCAAACCAAGGCCCAAAAATTAGGTGAACCCCTTCCTTTTTCAGAACTAAAAACAGTTTGAAGTAAAAACCCCACAGAGCTGTTCCAGCATGGGTACAGGGACTAGTGCTCCCGAATGCAACCAATCCTGTACAGTGCCCAAAGGTGAGGTTGCCAACGGTGAAGATAGGAAAAAAAAAACTCTAGTGGAGAAGAAAAATTCCATCTTGTAGCCATACACAATCACAATTAATTTACTGACCCACTCGCCTGGAATAAAAGGGGCCCATAAGCCAGAGAAGCAGTGAACATGCCCCCCCTCCCCAATTCTGGAAACAGATAGGGGTAAACCTTCAGACTGAAGACTCCGCAGGCATGATGACTTATGCTTCCAGGAGCACTTGGTATCACACACAAAGGCCTAGAAGCCCTTATCAGAGGAGTCAGGGAACGCAAAAAAAAAAAAAAAAGCAACGATAAACAGAGTGGGCAAATGATGCTGGCTAGCAGTCTGCAGGATCCACAAAATGAGAAAGGCTCCATCAATGGCAACACAGATGCTTATTCAGCCGATAAATAGGGGACGAAGAGGTAACATACTGCAAAGCGCATCAAAAACACAAAAGGGATGCTGCTGCTGTTCCGAATCTTCCTAAATAAACGTATTCAAGTATGTGCAAGTAAGGAAAAGGTTAATGGTCCTAGCCAGCTAGTGCGAATCTTTGGAGACGGGCACATTGTCTGCCACCCCAGCAGAGTCCTCAGTTTTAAGAGTTGTGCACATGGGAGTAATTACTGCAGGCACTACTGCTTTCTCCTTTGCAAATAAAGAGGCAGAGGACATGACCTTGCTGTACGAGGAATCAGGGGAGGCATATTTAGGGCCCACTGAAAATGCAGATCCCATGGTGGCGGATCCCAACACTGAGCTCAGAAACTCGATGTCACGTCCAGAGTGAACCCAGAATGTCAGCATGTTTAGGGGGCAGTGTTATAAGGTAGCTACCCTAACCAATCAGGCAGGGTCAGATCCCAGTACAAACGGGGGGGGGGGGGGGTTTAGGTGCCCATCTCTAGGCCCTATCTGCTGAAAAACCCTGCAACTTTGTAAGGGCCCATGCACCAGACCCCCAGAAAGAAGCTCTGCCCACACAAGGCCCCCTAAGGTAGAATGGATATAACCAGCTTCCTCTGAGCTAGACGCCTGCTGGACATTGCCAAAATGGCCACTGGCCAAGGCTCCATCCTGGCTGCAGACCATCCAAAGCAGCCATCCACACCAAGCACAGAAGGGGGTAACATGACCAACCCCCCCCCCCCCAGCACAAAGTGGGGGAAGGACCATAAGCCAAAAGAAAGACGTTGAATGCCTAGGCCTGATCCAGTAGGCTGCAAAGCCATGGCCTTAATTGGAGGGCAGCCGTTCTCATGCATCTCCGGCAGGGAAAGGGGAATCTGCAGCCTCCTCAGCCCATACAACAGATGGGAAAAGGCACAACCTTAAAAACACAGGAGTGGGGCTAGTATGTACCCCGCAGCCTCAAGGTTTAACCTGGGAGAATAAAAAAGGGAGGATAAATAAACAGTACACAGGCAGCAGTGCGACCCCAGGGGGTTGTCTGCCTATTTGGGGGTACAGCCAAGTAGGGCTGCATGGGCACACAAAGGGCATTGTCCCCACAGCTACACCCTGCAACACAGCCAAAGCATGGGGTGATTAGGGGAGTGGGTGGGACTGGCAGAGGGACACAGGCCTATGGGGGAAGGGGGGACCCTACAGGACCAACCACCCCAGGGAGTACTCACCCCCAAACTGCGTCCAGGGAGGGGGCATCTACTTACTAATCCAGTGGAACATGAGGGTAAACCTCTCATGACAGATCTTCCACTAAAGTGTGGGGCTGACGGCCTGGGTAACACTGACAGACTGGAGGGTGTCCAAGTCTTAACTCGCAGGCTGCCTAGTCCAGATTGGGGTTTGTCGGGGCCGACCCAGTGCTGCGCTAAAGTTCTGTGCATGCTTGTTAGCTAGACTGGTGTGGACATTCAATCTAGATTACCCAGCCTGGCTGTTGACTGAAGAGCTCCACAGTTATAAATCCCAGGAAAAAAATGCTATGGAACCACAGGTCCCTACACCTAAAGCAGAAATAACTGGCTTATCTATAGCATAGAAGGGGTTTATACCATCTAGGATTAGCAATTGGCGGTGCCGTTTTCTTTTTTCTTCCTAGTGCTGTAATCCTGTAACCCCTAAGGTCAAAATCAGAAGACCTTTGTCCGTCAAAGAAAATAAGAGAAATTCTGCTTTAGTTAAATAGGCCACCTGGTGCATGGCTGAAATAGCGCTATAATTGGATGTTGTAGCCAGCATTAAGAGCGCCTCCTGCTCCAATGAGTGGGCCTTTGGCAGCGCAAATATTCACCTGATCTCTGCCATAGCTACAAGTAATTGTGGTCCCCTGTGGGGAACTCACAGAGTAGAGTGTGGGAGATAGGATAAGTGCATTTGTACACTGTAACCCAGGTGTAGACTTTCCTGCAACACATCCTTTTTGGCAAAGAAGCCAGAAGTATTTTAGAAGGGTTCTAGGTGAAAGTGGTGTTAAAGTGTGCAACCAAGTTTATACTGAAGTGAATACATTCCAAACTTGACCCCATTTTACAGTAATGGTCAAATATATAGGGTTACCCCATCTAACCTGTTCACAACACAGGACTGTGTCCATGCTTCACCACCCATGACCCAGTCTTCAGGGACTGGGTTCCATTGTGATGGACCTGTATAGCACCTTGCGGCTAACAACACATTGCAGCAAATGAAAGTGAACACCCTATGCTGGATCCTGTCCTCGAAGAAACATTACAGGCTCTCCAACGTGGGGTCTAGATATGGTTCCAAAGGTGTTACTGAGGTTGCTCTGATCTGGATACACCGATTCTGTAGTGTGGTTAATGCAACTTTTTTTTAAAGAAAATAAAATAGTGACGCTGGTTTCTACAGAAGCAACAAGAGGTCAATCACCAACAGACACCAGCAAGAAATTGAGGACTCGTGGAGTAGGGTTATAACGAAGGAGCCTATAACCCATGGTGTATAAATAAGATGCCCATGTCCTGTACCTGTGAATGGAAGGTTGGAGAGTAGGCTTTTGGACGTTGATTACCCAACTGAAAACCTGAATTATCCGAAAAGTCCTGTGAGCATTTGCAAATAGTTGGAAGAGAGGAGTCCTTCAAAATAAGGTTGACTAAAGCCTGTGACCTGAATACCCTGGGTGCAAGTACCTCTGTGAATACTCTGGGCCACAGGGCCAGCCAAATAGTAGTGCAACTGGTGAAGTTTGTCTCCTACTTTGAAGCGCAAAAAGTTCTGATCAGGTAGGTAAAGGGGAATATGCAGATAGGCATCTAAGATGTCTATAGATACTCCTATATTCCCCTTTTCTCAGAGGCAGTAACTGACCTTGTAGATTTTATACTAAGCTTTAGTACTTGAAGGTACTTGCTTAGGGCTTTTTGGTTTAGGATAGGGAGGGGGGGGGGAGGAACCCCTATGGGTTTTGTTACTGTGAATAGGTTTGTATAGAAACCATTAAACCTGTCTTCCAAAAAGGTACAGAGTTCTGTGGGACAAGAGATGGTTCAGGGCATTCTGTGAAGGTTAACTGATCATGAACAGATTTCACAGCTTCAGCTGACCAGGCTTCGAGTTACAAGATTCTGCACATACGAATAGAAATCTGAGCCATTTCTGGAGATACAGGAACATTGGAAGGCAGAAGGTAATTGTAATTGCTCAGACAAGGTAAGGTCCTGGAATACAAGATTGAGCATGTTGTTCACTGCCCTAGTCCAATTTTCTGCAGTTTGACAGATTGCAACAATAGCTGGTTGCAGAACTGGTCCTGCAAGAGTAAAGAAAGTCTTTAAGGCCTGATTCACACCTATGCATTTTTTTTTTTGTGGATTTTCAGTTTTGCAGAAACACTACAGTCCATTTAACATTGTTTCCTATGAATGCAATTCACACCTGTGTATTTTATGGAAAGGGCCAGGGTTTTGTTGTCTGGTTTTTGGTTCCATAGACTTCAATGGTTTAAAGAGGTGTACTGAAAAATGCAAAACGCACCCGCAATATGCAAACTGCACAAGTGAGAATCAAGCCTAAAAGCATCTTAAATTCTGTCAGCATTATCTTTGAATGGAGGAGCATCATTTATAGATACAGTAAGATGTTTAGGAATTTTTGTGAACTTTTCCACTTGATGGAGCGGAGCGCAGCAATTGTTCTCACAGGGCGATATTCTATTCTGGATTGAGCCAATCTTCATAGATCGCCCATTCTAACGGTTCATGAACGTGTATGTCTTTTTTAGACAGCTCTCTTAGTACCCAAGATAAATAGAAGAATGGAGGAGAATCAAGTGGCAATTATAGCTCTTGCACATAACACTGACAAGCATATTCCATGAACCTGCAACATCAGGTATATAGGCGCCTGGGGGTGAAAAGTTTTCCACGGCTGCCAACACTACTTCTGGGCCCACTTCATAACCTTCTATGTCGACCTCTGCTAAAGAAGGCATATCAGGATCTTACTCGGGTAGAGATGGTGAGAAGGAGCCTGGCATTTTGGGCTCTGGGCAGTGTTGCATTTGTTGTTTGAAAAATTGGGACACAGTTACAGAAAAGTCTTAAGCTGGATACATACTATACAACTTTTGTTAGTTGAAGGTAAATCTAAAGGAAATCTACTATGTAGTACAAGGAACATCTAAAGGAAGTTGTAGTGTGTAAACAACTTTAGTCTAGTAAGCCATGTGTTGTGTACTTAAGAGAGCTAGAATCGGCCACAGAGACCAATATTAAAATTGAGCCCTGCTCCATTGTAAGGGAAGAATCACTCTGGGCAGTTTCAGCATTTGTTACCTGGTGCTTTAGTCACGGTTTCCACCATTGCCATCAGTGAGAATATTAACCTTTGGGAAATTCATGGAGCAAGGTTTGGAAATGGGGCAAGCGTGTGTGGAAAACGAATACGCAGCAACTCCGCAGTAATCATCTTATACAGTGGTGGTGTCTCCATTAGGGGTGCTGCCCCCTCTCTCCAGCGACACCCTCTGTGTAGGATGGAAAAATTCATGCATTGCATGAATCTATCCATGGCCGCTGTAGCCACCCCCTATTCAGGCATCCGGGCCCTTTCGGACTCTGGAATTCCAGCAGCGGGGGTGTTTTTTCAAAAGCACCTGATTAGGCTCCAATAGGCTTTAAAAAAGGTGGACTTGGAGCACAAAGCATTGCGTTTGCAGACCACCCAGGTGTGTTAGAAAAGCGAATGTATATTTGCTTTTCTAACACTGAACCGCCTCTCAGCCAATCAGGAGGTGTGCGTTTTAAAACCCATCACCAGATTGGCTACAGGCACGCCAATTGGATGCCTAGCAGAAGGAAGACGAGACAAATGTAAGACACAGGAGCCGCCGCCGTCACCCGCTGCTTATTCCCCAGCTCGCCACCATCACCCGCTACCTGATCCCCTACCAAGATGGAGTTAAAGGCCGGGCAGCAGGGCACAGCTTGCTGGTCCCTCTATAGAGCCCAGGCTTCGTACCAACATGGTGGGCATAGCCCTGAGGGGGTCTTCAGGGTGGTGAAGGTTCAATAGGGATGGGGCCATGGCTCTGTATAGAATCCTGCAGTTAACTACACGTGTTGCACCAAGTGCTTAGGTGAGAACTCACGCAGGATCCAGGGCCTGAAGCAACATTACAGGCTGACCCCAGGTACAGCTCCCAAGGGTTTAAAGAGGTTGCAAGGATCTGTATGCACTGCATCTATTATTGTAGTAGAAGACACAAACGAGTTAAAGAATCCAAAGATAAATACAAGTTAGAGAGTAACTCCACTTTTGTTGAGGGGAAAAAAAAAATTCCCCTCTGGGCGATTATGTACATTGCGAGGATATTAATCTTTATTGCATATTTCTACCTTTTGCTATTCTAAAGAAAAAGCAGTTTGTACGCAAAGTGAAGCTGTATGGGAGTGACCTTATAATTATCAGCTGTTGTACCTGCACCAATGAGGAGGAGATTGGCAAAGTTTGTATCCTATTAGAGCCCTTTCACACGGACCGTGGGGGCATCGGCGGTAAAGTGCCGCTAATTTTAGCGCCTCTTTGCAGACGTTTTAGAGGCGTTTTTACCCCCACTAGCGGTCAAATAAAGGGTTAAAAGTGCCTGCATAGTGCCGCTGCCTATTGATTTCATTGGGCAGGGGCACATTAGGTGCGGTGTATACACCGCTCAAAGAGCCTCGAAAAAGCTACTTGGACTTTTTCTGACGTCCTGCCAGCGCAGCGCCCCAGTGTGAAAGCCCTCTGGCTTTCACACTGGGATTGCAGATGAGCAATTTTTCAGGCGCTTTACAGGTGCTATTTTTAGCGCTAAAGTGCCCGAAAACCGCCTCCAGTGTGAAGGGGGTCTTTCATGTAATTTTCCTTTGTGAGCATCTCACCAAAAATTCGATTTTTTTTGCCAGGGATGCCAAAATCGGACTTGCATCTTCGTGCAGACTTCTGGGAAAATCAGTAAGCCAATCACACAAGCAGGAAATTACAGTTTCAAGGGGCGTTCTGTACATCAACTGTATACAAAACCACCTCCAGGTTGCTGCATTGCATTTTACATAAAATTACAGAGCTGCAGATTGGAAAGGAAATTTTTAACAATCTGACTCAACAAGTTTATGTAATATTTGTTTTTTATTTGCAAGAAAATGGAGTTTCCTTTAAGCCAGGAGTGATTTATCAGTAAGGGAGAAGAAGTAGACTAGCAGGAAAAGGACACTAGCAAAAATCCCACTGAGTGCTGTAGGGTTATAGTGGGATGTCCAGGGGGCATGTCTTTAAAAGCTTTGCCATTTTCCAATCACCTGAACGTACCAGCCTATAACCCAAGGTCAGCCTGTGTTCTGTATGATTAAGATAATACACACTCAGGTTTCTTGCCTCATAATTTCATGATCAGTTCACCTCATTAACGTTGGAGGCAACCCTGCAAAACCATCTTTTTTCGGAGGTACTCTATGGCTGAAAGCATCCAGATGTTGCTCAGACCTTTTCAGTAACCCAATTAGTTTAAGAAAATGCATGTTGAGGCAAACATCAATTTCTTCAGAACAGAGAAAGCTATGACTCTTAAATAGCTATTCTTTGCAATGTGTAATCTCCTTTTCTATATGAATCTCAATTAACACATTTGCAGAAACAGGGACTTTAAAGCCCAACTCCATCAAAAACCTAAAAAAAATAAAAAAAATAAAAAAAAAGGAGAAAGGAAAGGTTAGAACCTGCTTTTTTGGAGACCTCTTAGGGATACCTCACTTTTTATCCTGTTGGCACCCAGCCACACTCTACTGTCCTTCGACCTTCCTAATGCATTAAAAAAAGCTCCCATAGCTATGTATTGCATCCTGCTGGCCCTGCTCGCCCGCATTGCACAGTAAAGCATTGGGTCTAAAATAAGTCATGCAAGACCCCTTTCACACTGGGCGGTTTGCAGGCGCTACTGCGCTAAAAATAGCGCCTGCAAACCGACCTGAAACAGCGGCTGCTGTTTCTCCAGTGCTCTAGCAGGGCCGCTCCAAAAGTGCGGAGCGGTGAAGTAGCTCCTCCACACTGAAAGCAATGGGAAATTGCGCCTATACCACCGGAAATGCACCTCTGCAGAGGCACATTGCTGGCGAAATTAACCTTTTTTGACCGCTTCGCGGGGGGTAAAACCACACCGATAGCGGCCGAATACCGCCGCAATTTCGACAGTAAAGCTCCGCTAAAAATAGCGGCACTTTTCCGCCACCCCACCTCCCGCCCCAGTGTGAAAGGGCCTTAAGAAAACAAAAAGGATATATTTAAAAATTGCAATGCCATGTTGATTAGGGCAAGGAGGAACTTGAGAATGAAAAATATAATTGGAAGTGTCAGAATGTTGGAAAAAAACTAATATTTCTTCACGGAAACCAGTATTGATAGAATATGCAGGCTTTAATCTCTTAACTTTCTTAAAAGTGTAAACTGCCTGGCTTTAGTCCAACTTATTGTACACCAAATACAACAGGCAGAATGATGAATTAACAGAGGCACAACACCTTTTTGAATGGCATAATGATCTCGCAAATACAACTAGGCTAACCATCTATCTACATAATATTGAACATGGGAATTTTTTTTCCCCACAAAAGCTGGAAAAATCTCTGCCTTGAGACTGGCCCCCTTAACACACAGGCAAACATGATTAGACAGCAAGGCTGGAGAAAACAGAACTGGTGGGAAAAGGGTGTCTTACCTACATAGTAACATTACTTAAACACATGAACATTGAATATTTAGGTTAAATTAGGACACACTCCACACATGCACATTGTTCCATACAATTTTATTTGCTGTTCTCCTCTTTCTAACAAATGGAATGAATAATGCTGCTTGTTCATCACACACTAATGCTTATTTGGTAGAGGTTTAATGAGGCTGTAAAAAGGATATATGTTTTTATTAACAATTCCAAAAACCAAACAACCGATAAGTACCAAAGAATTGTAGTCTTATTTTTATTCCCCCCCTCCCCCCCCAAAGGCTCCTTTTAAATTGTTGTGGCTAAAGACTGGTTGTCATGGACATGATACATGCAAGTCTGGTGAAGCCTTGTGAAAAAACACAAAAAAAAACTTAGGACTACTGTAGCCGACATATCACACAGTGTAAAAACATGCACATTGCATAAAAAAATAAAACAAAGTGGACTCTTCAGAAGAGAGGAGAACACGCCTAGATTTAATTAAGCGGCTAACCTTCCTTATTCCAGCATCAATTAACACAGCCACTGATGTCTTGTTCATTTTTCACATGAAATGAAGATAATAAATTCAATTCGTCTTCCAAAAGAAAACAAAAATTGGTGATAAGAGGAAAAAAATATATTTTTATATTTATATATGCACATGTGCAAGAAAAGTACTCCCATAGTTAGAATTTAAAGAAAGTTTAATATATATTTTATTATAACAAAATAGGCAGTTATTGTGGGTAAAATATTAAAATCTGTCTACTAAGAATACACATACAGCATTAAGTCTATGAATCCAATTCTCCAAATGAGATGTAGAGATGTGATCTCCTGTAGTGTTTATTTACATTAGAGAGACTATGTTAATGACCTGAAAGATTCAACTATCTTTTCACAAAGGTGATCCATATCAAAAATTTGTCATTTTAAATTGTGTAATATGCATATGATTAATCAAGTTTAAAAGTCATTCATATAAAGAACGCTGGAGTACATACAATTCAACAAGACAAAACCAAAATAGATCTTATGACAAATGATTGAAGATAACCTTTCCATTGCAACAAGGTGCTTTAAAGCACATTGCAGAACCAAAATGTTATGCAATGCAGCAGCAACCAGGCAACAGAATGCTACAAGAACCTCTGCCTATGTATAGAACCGGATCAAGTCAAAAGAATAGAGAATTAAATGCATAGGCCAAACCATGCTGTTAAATGCAAATTGTGCAAAGATGCTCACAATATTAAGACCACTTATTTTATGTAATGTTTTTCATTTTTGAAAATTGTCTATAAAGCTTTTTTTTTTTTCTTTAAAATGTATTTGCAACTTTCCCTTAAACATTAAGGAATTTTTGCCACTTATTTTCTAACCTTAAATAACTGCTCTAGTCTTTCCACCTTCATTAAAAACAAAAGAAAAAACATTAAGAAATCAAATTTGACAGTATTAAAAATTAAATAAAATATAACCGTGTGAAAGGTGGTTGAAAGGGCAGCAAATAAGTGGCAAGAACAGTCCCATACAAACGGGGCCTGCTCCTATGGGAGAAGGTAAAGGATGCTGTGAATGGGCAGTGATAGGGGCTCCAGAGTTTTCCTCTTGTTTCATAACTTCTCTTTTGCAGGTATCCAGATGTAGGAGCCAGACTGTTCTTCTATGATCTGTTTCACGTGATTGTAAATTTCCTCCAAAGTGTCGCCCTGCACAATTGCTACAAAAAGAAAAGTGGCATCACAAATATTAGTGAGACAGCATTTGGTTTTTATACCAAACAGCATTTATCATGTTACATTTACCACAAAAGATTACTTTACCATACCTGCAAAAAATAACTAAAAAAAGGGAGAGAATGATTACTTACTGACGCCCAATGCAAGTCTTAAAAGGTTAGTTTACCTTTACCAAAAATCTGCCTAGGCTATTTACGTACCTCCTGAAGCCTGACTGGAATACTTCCAGTACATTGCTAAGTGAGGCCAAGTCGTTACTTTTCATCTTGACCACCACCCGAGTTATGGTCTATTGTGGGAAGGAGGTGGGACTTTGACTTCTGGGGGAAGATTCCACTACCCAATGCTTAAAATAGGATGAAACTGATGTGAAGCCAAAGTCAAGAATTACAGACAACAGGCATGACTACTTTAACAGGACATGGAGCCAGCAGAGGCTGAGAGTCAAGTAGCCAACAACAAGTGGAGTAACATAACTACCTGAATGGGGAGAACAGAGAAACATAAAGAAGGATTTTTGAATAACAGCTTACCTGTAAAATCCTTTTCTTTGAGTACACCACGGGACACAGAGCCTTAATCATTACATAGTGGGTTGTATGGTCACCAGAGGTGATTGGACACTGGCACAACCTATGAGAACAAGTTTCCCTCCATATACCCCTCCCATACAGGAAGTACCTCAGTTTTTGTAGCAAAGCAGTAAGTATCCCATTGAATGGGGAGGGGGGGGGGGGATCTGTGTTCCATGGTGTACTCAAAGAAAAGGATTTTACAAGTAAGCTGTTATTCAAAAATCCTTCTTTCTTTATCGTACACAGGGGACACAGAGCCTTAATCATTACATAGTGGGACGTCCCAGAGCAATGCTCTATATGAAGGGTGGGAGACACAGATCCATCAGGCCGCCAACGGACAAGAAGCCTTAGATCGCTGCCTGCAGCACACTACGCCCGAAGGCAGAAACCTCATGTCTCTCCCATCTATTTGATATAATTTTGTAAACGTATGGACTGAAGACCAAGTAGCAGCTTTACAGATCTGAGCCATTGAAGCCTGGTGATGCACTGCCCAAGAGGAACTGATCGCTCTGGTCAAGTGCGCCTTTACAGGAAAAGGAAGAATTACCTTCTTTAAATCATAAGCTTGACTAATCACTTGACGAATCCACCTGTCAATGGTGGATTTCGATACCGGTTGGCCCTTTTTGGGGCCATCTGGTATAATGAACAGAACATCTGTTTTACGCATCTGAGCCGTAGCCTGCAGATACATTTTTACTGCCCTCACTACATCCAGAGTGCGGCAATTCTTCCTCCGCTGTCTGAGGTTCGGGAAAAAAGGAAGGCAGCACAATGTCTTGATTTAAATGAAATGCCGATATCACCTTTGGCAGAACGGTAGGGTGAGGACGTAGTACAATTTTGTCTTTGTGACAAATTAAATAAGGTTCTTTAGAAGAAAGAGCTGCTAACTCCGATACCCTTCTGGCGGAAGAGATAGCAATCAAAAAGGCTACTTTCTTGCTCAAAAGAATAAAAAAAAAAATTGATGAATAGGTTCAAAAGGGTGCTCCTGCAGAGCTGACAATACTAGGTTCAAATCCCAAGGACACAAGGGTGATTAGACTGCTGGATTTATCCTCAGTACTCCTTGAATAAACGCTGAATGGTTTTTGAAAAAAAGGAGCCGATATTTGACCCTTGATGATACTCCGGTCTAAGAATTCTAAGAAAAAGGCGAGAATTCTACTTATGTCATATTTTAAGGGATTCCATTTCTTGGATTCACACGAACATAAGCTTCCCAGACTCTATAGTAGATTAGCCTAGAGGCTGGCTTTCTTGCACTGAGTGTAGAAAGTGCTGAACCTGAGACACCACGTTTCTTCAAGATGTAGATCTCAGTGGCCAGACCATCAAACTTAGCTTCTGTAAGGAAGGATGGAATACAGGACATTGTGACAGCAAGTCATGCCGGAGCGGAAGTACCCAAGGTCTTCCTACTGCCATCTTTATGATTTTGGCGTACCAGGGCCCCCTTGGCCAATTCGGGGCCACTAGGAGCACTGGTATTCTTTCCTTCTTGATCCTGCACAGCAATCCCTGTTAGAGAGGGATCAGAGGGAATGCAAAGATCAGTGAGAACTGATTCCACGGAATTGTCAACGCATCCATTCCGTAGGCCTGCAGATCTCTTGTCCTGGAAACAAAGCTGTCCAACTTTGTGTTGAGTCTGGAGGCTAGCAGGTCTATATCCGGGGTTCCCCATATATGGCATATTGCCTAAAAAACCTCCGGGTGGAGTGACCACTCTCCTGGTAGTAATCGCTGGCGACTTAGATAGTCCCACTTTCCAAGTCACTGGAAGGAAGGATCGTCCTTTTCGCACATTTTTGCTTTTCAACCACCAACTGATTCTTTGGCGGATCTGTGGAGACAGGTGCATGGGGAAATCCAAAGTTTGGCTCTTCCTGTCCCAGGCAGCTAGAATACCGGTCTGCAAATGCCTCGAATGAAACTGGACGTAAGGGACCGTTTTTGAAGGAGGCCACCATCTTCCCTAATAGTCTCATATGCACAGGCGAATAGATGGTCTCCTCCTTGCCCTGACTCTGTGGATTAAATCCCTTAGGGACTTGACTTTTGGTTCTGGCAGGAAAAGCCTGCCTAGGGTTGTATCTATGATCATGCCTAGATACTGTGCTCTTCTTTGAGCTTGTAGAGGATTTCTGTCGGTTTATCACCCATCCTAACTGCTCCAAGTATCTCACTGTATTGAGTATGGAGTGTTCTAGCTCCGCCTTTGACTGATCTATTACAAGCAGATCATCTAGATAGGCTGATACAGTTACCCCTTGTGCTCTTAGGTTCGCCAACACAGGGGCCAGGATCTTTGTAAACACCCGAGGTGCAGTTGCAAACCAAAAGGTAGAGTCACAAATTGAAAATGGCGATGCTCCACCGCAAACCTTAGAAATTTTTGGTGAGCGGGATAAATAGGCACGTGAAAATAGGCGTCTTTGATGTCTATAGACGCCAAAAATTCTCCGCCTTGTAGGGTGGCTACCACGGACCAAATGGTTTCCATTCAGAAATGGCGAATAACCAGATGCTGGTTTAGATCTTTCAGGTCCAGAATGGGTCTGATGTCTCCATTTGGTTTTAGAACTAAAAAAAGGTTTGAATAAAACCCTACACCATGCTCCCTTAGGGGAACCTCTTTGATTACCCCGAGACAGCAAATGATCCAAACCACGGAAAAAATAATCCCTCTTTAATGGATCTTTGGCGACCCCAGAATTTCGAAACCGATGGGATGGGATCTCTCGAAACTCCAGTTTGTACCCTAGGGATACAGCAGAGACTACCCATCTGTCCTGGACCTCTGTCTGCCAAGTTCCTAAAAACTTGCCGAAGCCGCCTGAAGCCAAGCGGGGGCAACCCTTCATGATGAAGCTTTGAGGTTCTGCTTATTAGATTGTTGACCCCACTGTTTCCTGAACTTCTGGGCCTTTCCCTGGTCTTTAGGCTTCGTGGCTGTCTGCGAAGGCCGTCGCCATTGCCTAGAAGATGGCCCAGGAGCTGGGGAGAGAGAACGCTTAAAGCAAGGACGCTTGTTTTTCTTATTCTCTGGCAACAGAGTAGTCTTGCCGCTTGATATCTTCTTGATATACCTCTCTAAATCCTCCCCAAAAAGCTGCTCCCCATGAAAGGGGAAACTAGTCAAAAGTTTTTTTACTGCTGACCAGTGCTTCAGCCAAAGGATTCTGCGCATGTGCACTAGCTGGAGTGTAAGGCGCGAAGCTTGCTGCATAGAATCTCTAATGGCGTCTACTGCAAAACAAAGCCCTGGGCATATTCTCCCAAAATTTGGCTTGCTCCGAGGGTAGGTCTTTTAACCTTTCCTTTACTTGATCCCTTAGGACTTGACACATACCCACTGTTGCCAGCGCAGGTTGGGTTACTGCGCCTGCTAGGAGAAAGGAAGATTTTAATAGAGATAAAAAATTCTCCTCAGAAGTTTCCTTGAATACCTGGGCATTATCTACCGGACAGGTTAAACTCTTATTAAGGCAAGAGATTGCCGCATCCACTGAAGGCAAGCTCCATTTTTTATTAAACTGTTCCTCCATTGGGTAAAGGACCTCAAATCTCCTGGGAGGAGAGAAGCGATTGTCTGGATGCTTCCAGTCTGCGTAAACCAGTTCCTTTCAAAAATGGATGAACCGGAAAGGACCAAGTAACTTTTGGGGACTTAAAGACCCCAACACAGACACAGGTGAGACAGTTAACTCAGAGAGAGGCAACTTAAATGCAGAGCGTACCATCTCAGTATAATATTGCACTTGTAATTGTTCAGCCCAGGAGGCAGAGAAATATTCTCCGAAATATCCGATGCCTCAGAGTCCTCATCTTTACCATCAGATAAAGGTATGTCCTCCTCACCCTCATCAGATTTCTCTGATGGGAGATCTGAAGCAACTGAGGGTCTTCTACCACGCGTATTAGCCCCCTGGCTCATCCTGCACAGGTGCATCATAAATCACCAGAGAGGAGGGTACCAAGTGGGATGGGTAGAGGCTCGTCTTAGGTGGCGATGGTTTCTTGTCTTTTTTAGCCCCTGTATTTTTCCTTTGGGAAGACACAATACAAAACAAAGCCAAGGTACCATCAACTGCATATACTTCTGTGCTAGTTAGAGGGGTTGTAAAGGTAAATGTTTTTTCACCTTAATGCATCCTATGCATTAAGGTGAAAAAACATCCGACGGTACCGCTCCCCTATTACCCCCGTTTTACTTACCTCACCCTTCGAAAGTCCCGCGCGCATCCTCGTGAACCCCTTCGGTTCCCAGTCTGGCCGTTGATTGGCTAGGCTGGACGGATTGATAGCAGCGCAGCCATTGGCTGGCGCTGCTGTCAGTCACATCCGATGACGCGGCGTGCCGGGGGCGGGGCCGAGTGATACAGTCGGCGGCCATGCCCGCTGCTGTATCACGGGAGCGCGCTCGCAAAAGCTTTCCACCAAGCAAGCTTGCTCGCATGAAGGTGGAAAGCTTTTGCGAGGAGGAGCCGAGACAGCCGCCGAGGGACCCCAGAAGACAAGATTCGGGGACACTCTGTGCAAAACGAGCTGCACAGTGGAGGTAAGTATAACATGTTTGTTATTTAAAAAAAAATTTTTTTTTTGCCTTTAGTGTTCCTTTAACCTCCCTGGCGGTATGATTCTGTCTGGAATTACATACCAAAAGCGGTACAATTATTTTGCAAGGAAATTTGGCGTTTTATGTAGGCCTGTAATTTTTAGGAATAACTCACTTAAATCTGACCAAACAAGAGTCTTGTAGGCATCCCGGGTATGATTTTTTTTTTAAAAACAAAATTATAAATTATAATATAATAAATAATTATAAATTATAACAAATAATATAATTATAATAAAAATTATTCAATAATGTTATCAACTCAAAATCACTGAAATTTGCTCAGTTGCAGAATTGTCGCTGTCATTACTTTTATTTTTTTATGACGAATTTCCCCACAAATCGCTATCGCACAATTCTGCAAGTGATTATAATTTATTATCGCTGTTTTCTAGCTGATCTAAAACCATTTTTGACATAAAGGGACACTTTTGGACAATCTACAGTTTGCAGGGAGAAAGAACAGTTTTTATTATATAAAAGTACATGTAGGGCACTGGACAGACCACTAGGGAGTGTGTATTTTTTACATACAGTACTGTAATCTATAACATTACAGTATACTGTATGTAATGTGTTTGTTTACTTTTTTGAATTTGGCTCCGTTCTCCGCTCCTGTGCGTCGTAACGTCACAGGGAACGGAGATCGGCGGCACACGGGGAGACTGTGAATCGAGCGAGGAGGACCCGCTCGCTCACACAGCGGGGTGGCATCGCTGGATCCAGGGACAAGGTAAGTAACTTGCCTGTGGATTCAGCGAGCAGGTAAGCCGCGCCGCTGCACACTCTGCACCTCCACCCCGAGCGTGACTCGGGGATACCGATTTTAGCATTAAAAATCCACCCCGAGTCACGCTCGGGTTTACCGCTAGGGGGGTTAAGCCTTTTACATCAGTATGCAACTAATCACACAGTTTCATGCTAAGTGGGTGTCCTCTCTTGAGGGTGCCAGATATCCAACCACAGAGACCTTACATGTCCTTGGCTGCTGTGTCCCATCCAGGGATAGCTGCAGGGCTGCCTGGCTTTTAAAACCTTCCTGCCTGTCACAAAAACGCTGTGACGACGTGCACGCGCGCACGTGCGCAACCCCCCTGGTCTTCCCCGCCCATAAAGCGTGCACACTTTAATGTTTTTAATGTTGCCCCTTTAGTTAGTAACATGGGGAAGGATTCTGCTCCCATTTAGGGCGAATTCAAGCCCTTCAACTTGAAGCTGTGCTGGGGAAAACCAGCCCTTCCCTGCAGGAAAGGAGGGTCTGGGTCGGAAGGCAGAGTTCTACAGCGAGGAGTGTGCTGGCTGAAAAGACCTGACACTGTATGGAGATTTTAGGTGAGTGAGACTCAGCTCTTTACTCCCTCTAGTGGCGTTATTAGAGAAGATACCCACTTTATAAGAAAAAAGTCTATAGGTTAAAAACGTAATACTTTTTTCTGCTTGCCTTGTCCACGGCGCAGGTTTTGCTAAAGGTCAGCTAAAAAAACAATCTTCACCCATCACCGCAGGTATTGTGTGCCAACCTTCAGGGATATGGGTTCCTACTTAAAGGATGCCTCTTCCCTGGGCCTTGTAAAAGACTCTGCCAGGACTTTTAGCGTTTGAAAAAAAGCGAACGTGCTGGACCCCAGAGCCCAGTTCTCCGAAGAGGGACATTACAGGCGATGCATCATGCGCAAGGCCCGCATACCACCCAATGGGGCGTAATAAAATAAGCATCTTGGATAGAGCCGAAGTATAGCTCTTTTGCCCAAAGGGCCTCCATGGCAGAGCTTCCTTAGCACTTATTCTCATTGCATCCAATCTTCTTAGACACTGGCGAAAAAACTGAGGTACTTCCTGTATGGGAGGGGTAATATGGAGGGAAACTTGTTCTCATAGGTTGTGCCAGTGTCCAATCAACTCTGGTGACCATACAACCCACAATGTAATGATTAAGGCTCTGTGTCCTGTGGTGTACGATAAAGAAAGAATGATCAACAAAAAGGGAACACTGGCAGGTTTCCCAGACTCAAAACAAATCTAAGAAAAAATTGGACAACAGGTTAAGATCAGCCAGTCTAAAGCCTCATTCACACGATCGGACTTCCATCTGACTTTTCCGTGGATTTTTGTCTGACAGCATTTTTCGTGAACTTGGTATGCATTCACACGGCAGAACATTTTCAGCCAACATACACCAAACTTTGTGGTTTTTCAGCTCTTTACACCCACCCTTTGGGCAACTTCTGCTATTGTCTGATGTTTAGCATTGTTTCAGAGCATGCATGTTTGTACTTTGGATTTTATAGTCTGACGGATTTGTGTACACACGATCGGATAATCCGACGTAATATATTTATTGTCAGACAGTTGGTGAGCATGAACAGCCAACATTTATTGTCGTTAATGCCGCCAACAATTGTCTGATGGAGCATACACACGGTCAGATTATCCGACAACACGGCCATCAGACAATTATTTTCGTAAAATCCGATCGTGTGTACGGGCCGTAAGGAAGACCATCTCCAACCCTTAAACTTCTGATCCTAGATATCAGGTAAGAAAGGCTCCAATGAGTAGGGAAGTGTTATACAACTGTCCAATCTCATGACAAAATAGAACAATTCCCCAAGAGAACTGGTCAAGGACTGCGGAAATTGGAGAAAATACCTTCTGAAAACACCTGAAGGCAGAGAGACTGACAAAAGGGTAAAAGGGTGCAAAAAGTAACCCCCACAGAAAATAGTGGGAAGACAAACATCCCATACTGGTGCATCAACACCAGAAAAAAGTAGGATAAGCAGGCCTGTACACAAGGACAACTAGCACTTTCACTAAAAGCCGACAGGAAAAACAGGTCTGTGTACCTGATCTTGGGAATGGGAATATATATGTCCTCTAATTTGCCACAATCCAGTAAAGCGTCCACAGCTGTAGAATGAATGGAAAGAACCTTAGCAAGCGAATTTGGGGGAGGGTCACAATGGACCGCTTCATAAACCAAGGGTACATATGAAGGACCAATAGATCCATAGGAGCTGCTTGCAGGTCTTGCCTCAAGTCCAGACTCCCAGATACCAAAGGGGAGATTGAGTAAGTGTCCCCCCACTAGCCCCTAAATGGGAAGGAGATGAGACTTTGTGACTGTTGGACAGGATTCCACCAACTCCGAGGGTGCAGAATGAAAACTAGGATCGGGTCAGCCTTGCTCATTGGTGACCAATAGCTACCAGCAATATAAAGCCCCAATATGAAACTTTCAAGAGATGGGCCCCTAAGAATTCTGGCTATCTGATCCAGTTAATCGGACCACTTTCACAAGAGTCCCTTTAGGCGTACCATAAATGGGAACATCAGGGAAAAGAAGAACACAAAATGGTGGACATAAGGTCCAATGCAATCAACAAGTACCAGTGCCAGGACACCAAGTGAGCAGGACCCTGCTAGGTGAGGGAGCAGTGGAAACTGGTCCCAACTGACTAACTTAGTAGATACCTCTGGAAAGAGGGCTTATTGAGAATTAGCATTATTCAACGATAGAAAAAGTTTCCCTGAGGAGAGCGATTACCCTTGTAGGGGGTAACTTTGAAAGTAGAGTGACCAGACGTCCCCGGTTTCCGGGGACAATCCCTGGTTTTGTCTCCGCTTTGCAGGGCCGGGGACGTCTGGTCACCAGACATCCTAAGTCTCCCGCGAGGTGCGGGAGTGTCCCGCAGTTGGTCTGCAGGTCCCGGACACACACCAGTGGCAGCAACGCTAACTGATCACTGGTTGCTAGGGCCGCCCCGCCTGGTGTCTAGCAACCAGTGGGGCTGGGTCGGGAGAGAGACCGCGTCAGTGTTGCACTGGCTCCACCCACCTTTAACTTCTCCGGCTCCCAAAGTCCGCCACCCGGCAGCTTGATGCAGATACAGGAAAGGTCTCTGGCCAGGAAGAGAGAAAGAATGATCGTGGAGCCATGGGGATGATGGCAGCGGCAGCTGCACCGGCCACCTCTCTCCCCGGAGAGTTACAGTCTCAGCCTCGCCTTAAGTCTACATTCCTGCTGTGGAGGACAGCCGGTACTGAACTTGGAGAGCTGGAGATGGTGCACTGCAGCATGGACTGGTCTCAGAGCTGTCAGACTCTGTGCAGCACAGCAGCAGGTCAGTGTGTGATCGCCAGGCCAGCTGTTTAGTACCAAGCAGGCTGAGTGTTCCTTCCCAGTGCCCTTTCACCAGGTGCTATTCCCTAACCTATATCCAATTACCCTGATTTCTATATGCACTGAGTGCACACTGATATCTGTACACTGAGTGCCATTTGGTGTACAGATATGACAGATATCATTGTCAGAGGTACTAGCATTCGGTGTAGAGAGATCAGTGTTTATATATATATATATTGGGAATAGCACTTCGTGACTACTATTCCCCATGTATAACACTGACATCCATACATGGAGTGCCACTCCATGTACAGATGCCACTGTTATATATAGGGAATAGCACTCAGTGTACAGATAGCCAGGGGCGCACTGACCATTTGGGCACCAGGGCACTGCTCGAGGGTCCGGGACCAGTAGAGGCCCCATTAAGACTTCACCCACTTACGTGCCCATGGAGGGAACAGTCTGCACAGCTGAGGATAGTGTACACACGTGGGGTGCACAGCTCCTCCACAGGTATGGGAGCTTGCCCACTGTCCTATGCCGTGTCCGGGGACAGCTTCGCTCATGTTCCATCCTCTCCAAGCCTAAATAAAAAACGCTATCAGCCCAGTCTGGACTCTGCACCCCCGTCTGTCTTTTTCTTTCTCTATCCGACTTGGCATGGTGAATGGGTAAAGCCTCTTCTATGCCTGAGCTGGGGGCACAATCCCAGGACCCAGCCTAATCCCTGGGGCCACACAGCATTGCCCACTACCAACAACGAATGAGCACTGCACTCCACAGTAAGTTTCCTGCCACTAAGAAAACCCATGTCTCACCCCCACTCTCTCTCAACCTCCTCTCTCTTTCCCTCCCTCTCTCAGGGTGCCCTCTCCATCCACCATCCTCTCTTTCTGAGCCCCTCTCTCTCAGCCCCCCATCTCTCTGTCATTCACCCCACCCCTCTCTCAGCCCCCCTACCTGTTTCAAGCAGAAATACTGCACATATTGACTCCTAGCCCCATGACCATTTCAAATCACTCAAGTGCTCATGGTGGTTAGAGTGTTCCTTTAATATCTTTCAGAAGTAAACATCTGTATACTGATTCCATTTAATTTTGATCACTCCTCTAGTTGTGTTAAATTGAGTTTGTCACCTTCCTGAATTCGTTTTTGCGGGTTGTGATGTCTAGGTCACCAATCTATACATTTGCCTGGGCTGTGAAATATCCAGTGCGCTTCCCCCCCCCCCATTAAGTCCTGATGGGGTTTGGTCTGTCTCTGGCGGGGAGGGGCGGGCGCCGCCAGATTATACAGGAGTGGGGATCTCCCACTTACCCAGCTGTCAGACGAAGTCCCACCTCCTTAGCCGACTCATATGATAGGCAGCACACTGGTGACGTCCATCATAGGTGGCGTGACTTTGTCTGAGGACAGCGGCCGCACGGGGTAAACAGGAGATACCTGCTCTACAATCCGACTCCAAATATCCACAATACTACCCCTCATCAGGCTGTGAAAAGAAAAGGGGGTGGCCATATGTTTCTCGAAAAAGACTCCCTTTACCCCCATCACCGTAATGAAGGAAAAGGGTGGGAGATATATCATGGTGGTTGGTCGTATTCATGACCAGTTAGTATCCCTCATGTCCTACTATGCCCCTAATTCGGGACAAGCGGAATTATTTACCTCCATGCTCAAGATCCTTATGCCCAAGGTCCAAGGACAGGTGATTATGGGAGGGGACAGCAATATCCCGCTGGACCGCACCCTAGACAGATCCGATGCGGTGAGGGCAGTCCTCAAACAAGTAACCAAGAATAGCAACAAGATAGCTCAACTGTTACATCTGTATGGTCTGGTTGACGCCTGGCAGGAAGACGATCCATCCCCCAGAGACTATACCTATTTTTCCCACGTGCATAGAACGTATTCACGTATAGACCACGTATTAACTCACACAGCGTTATTACCATTTATAATAGCGACAAAGATCTTGACTGGTCCCTGGTCGGATCACTTCCCTGTTAAAGTATCACTCAAGAATATGGGCAAAGCCCTCTCCTTGAACGCTTCCATGTTAAATGACCCAGTCTTGTACTCGGAAATAGAAATTAAATTATGGGCATTCTTTCGGGATAATTTACCGTCAGAGATCTCTCCTGCCATAAACTGGGCTGCCCATAAGGCTACCATATGGGGGAAGCTTATCCAGCTGGCTGCTAGATCTAAACCTAATCGAGATCGCACCATCAAACAGCCTCCTAGATCAGGGGTGTCAAACTCAATTTCATCATGGGCCACATCAGCATTAAGATTTCCCTCAAAAGGGCAAGTTGTATCTGTAAGATTAGATGTCCACCGCATTCCCCTCCCCATTAGATGTCAAGAGCCACTCCACCATCAGAAGTTGAGTTCCCCATCCTCCCACAGTGCACCCCCCTTTCCTTATGCTGCTGCTGGGAAGAAGCTGGATGCATTGCTTGAAAGCAGAAATTAAGGGTCTGGAGGAGGACCAGAGGAGGGCTGGAGCTTTCCTGCAGCTGCAGGAGGTGCAAGGGCCAAATTATATGGCCTGTAGGTACAGATTCGGCCCGCAGGCCTTGTGTTTGACACCTGTGGTTTGGAGACTTGGTGAATTACATTCTTCAGAGCATCAACACAAAATATGTGGCATTAGCTGTAATTACTGTAAGAATGGGGTCCTCAAGAAATGTTCCCAGTCTCTATTCCTTTTACTTGTCTAATTAGCAACAGTCTGGCAAACAGAAATAGCCGGCTGCAGGGCTGCACCTGCATGAGCCAACTAGGCCTTTAATGCCTGGTACACACAAGACAGTTTTTTGTCATTCAATCCAGCTGGCGCAACTATGTGATGTTAGTACTAATACAGCAATCTCCCCACTGAGCTATTGTGTTCCGAGTTGGCAAGTGATCTCATTGTTAACCGATTCTTCCAGGACTTTAGCAACAGTTGAGATTCTGCAGATTCATGCCATTACATCCATGATCTGCTGATTATGGGTGCAATGCTTTACAGGCTGCAGTGTAAAGAAATAATAAATGCACCTTTTTTTTACTTGCAAATTGATGTGCTTTTATTTTTTAAAGAAAAGGTGAACTTGGCCTTTAGGCTTCAAGCACACTAGAAAGTTATAAACTGCTTTATAAACGCTGGACCAAAAATGCTAATGTTTTAACGATTTTTTTGCCAACGTTTAGCTTAGTTTGTAAGCTACGTTTAGTAGTGTCAACGTTAAGGAGCAGGGCTGCTGGCGTCCTTTAAATTTTGGTCCAGATGAAGGCTCCCTGCTCGTATGCGCCCCCTCTTCCTGGCCTGCCAGGCTGCATGCTCGGATAAGCGGCACCTGGTATGGATTTTGGGGGTAGGGGCCCTTTTATTATTTCAAGAGAGTTCAGAAATTGTGGATAAGAAACCTGGGATGATCATCAGCCCCCTTCCACTGCCTGTAAAAGTGATCCAGTGGCTGTAGAGCTGCTCAGATAACGTTACTTTGTAGGCAATCGCTTACTGAAAAAAAATGCCGGGATCATGGCTGTAGCCTTAACCATGATCTAAGTATAACCGCCTCAATAGGAAAATGTATATACACATACAGCAGTACTGAGGTTGTTAAAGCAATCTACAGGAGGTGGCCAGAACTAGTTCTTGAGGCAGTCTATTCCAGGTTTTCACAGCTCTTACTGTAAAGTTATTCCATGTGTGGAGAAGGTTAAATCTCTTCTTCCAGATGTAAAAAGGATCCCTTTTGTCGTCAAATGACCTGAAAGTGAATAATGCTACACAAAGTACACTATATGGACCACCTATATATTTCACATAGTGATCATATGCCCCCTTAAATTGCCTCCACTTAAGGCTCCTCCATGCATTTTAACCGTTCTATTCATTTTGCCCTGGAGTAAATTGCTGCGGGTAAGCGAACAACTATTACCCTGAATGGTGTTCTCAGTTTCCTGTATGCGTGTTACTAGGCCCTTTTGTCCCAGCTCCCTTGAACCCATGAACTGCCATTGGCAAGTGAGGATCCCCAGGGGGGTGCTCAAGGTGCAGACTGGATGGGGTTTTTTCATGTCTGGATACAGGAGTCAATTGTCTGAAACACACACATCCTTTAAATAATCCTGAACCCATGATTACCATAGAAGAGAGACAGACATTCTTACTAAATGACAAACCTGTAAAATGCTCTGTGAACTCCTGCTCCAGTTTCATAGCTCTTTCAAATGTTTTACGGGCTTGATCCTCTGTTAGACGTTTATTCATCTCCCTGGTCGGATACACACAAACCACTGAATTAGTGAACACTGTTATTGCGATTAACTCTACTTATGGTAAAGGCTTGTTTTTTATTTAAATAACATGTTATACTTGCCACCTCTGTGCAGTTTGTTTGGCACAGAGCAGTTTCTCTTCTTGGGTCCCTCTTCGCTGATCCTAGCCCCTCCCTCTTTTGAGTGCCCCTCAGCCAGCAGCTTGCTACAGGAGGCACCCAAGCCGAGTCAGAGCTCCATGTATCCATTCAGACACGGAGCCCCGACCTGGCCCAGCCCCTAAATTGGCTGACTGACTTTGATTGACAGCCGCAGGAGCCAATTACGCCACTGCTCTGACTCAGCCAATCAGGAGGAGTGAGGGGATCGTGGACATTGGGTGCTGCTACACACAGAAGGTTTTATATTTTGGAGAGGTTGTAAAGGTTAATTTTTTTCACCTTAATGCATCCCAACGGCCCCCCCGTTTTATTTACCTGAGCCTGTTCACCTGCTGCGCTCGCCCCCGGCATCTTCTTCTCCACTCAGTCTGGCCGTTGATTAGGTAGAGTGGATGGATTGATAGCAGTTCAGCCATTGGCTCGCGCTGCTGTCAATCACATCCAATGACACGGCGTGCCGGGGGGCAGGGCCAAGTGATACAGGGAGAGAGCTCCCATGAAGGGGGTTAGTTCTTGCAGGGAAAAGCAGAGACAGCAAAACGAGCTGCACAGTGGAAGTATAACATGTTTGTTATTTAAAAAAAAAAAAAATCTTAATAAATCATCCTTTACAACTCCTTTAAGGCATAAAATGCCTTAAGATAAAAAACCTTCTGCGTTTACAACTCCTTTAAGCTTCTTCAGGTATTTCTGTATGTTTAATGAACACCACATAGTATGGAGAGAGAAATAACTTTATATAAATGACAAATTTAATATCAGTAGCGCTTCCATATACTGTAAAATTAATCAAAAGGTTGAAAATTCCAAAATTATAGCAATCAGCCTCAAGGAAATTTGGTTCTAAACAAATCAATACACTGCCAATTTTTTTTTTCACTTGGACATAAAAGCAAAAAAAACAATGCAAATTTTAACGTGAGTGAATGTTCCATGACAATAAAATATAACTTCCAGGGAGTGAATAAGAATCTAACACATATATTACAATCCTAGGCTGTATAAAGGACATGGTGCAGAAGTGTTCTTCTCGAAATCCAAACCTACCTCTAACTGCATGACCAGTCAACAAACTTACCTTACAATGGTGTTAAATTTAGAATCTGAAACAAGAGCTGGACTTGCCTGAAAAATCTATTTATTGGAGTACATCACGGGACACAGTTGGCCCATATTAACCCTTACTTAATGGGCTATGTGCCACCTATAGGTTATCAAAGAGACAGGAGTCCTCCCCTATATAACCCCTTTCATGGAGGAAGTGCTTCAGTTTTTTGGCAAATAATGAATCCCTCAGAGGGGTGGGACCTCTGTGTCCCATGATGTTTTTCAAGAAATGGATTTTTAGAAGTACAAAAATTTCGTTTTCTTTATCGCTTATTAGGGGTGGGAGACACAGCCATCAAAGCGGCTATACACCAGTCCGCAAGACACTACGACCAGAAGGTAACATCCTAAGTGATACTTGCATCCACCCAATACTATCTAAGGATGTGAATCAAAGACCGGGTTTGCAGCCTTGTAAACCTGATCCATGGGGGCCTGATGATGAATACCCCAGGAGGCAGCTACACGTCATGGGAAATTGTGTAGTCCTTCCCTTTAAGCCGTAGGATTGGACGATTTGCTGTTGAATCCAGTGGGAAGCAGCCACCTTACATTAGCAGCCAGATGACCCGCCTTTAGTCCTTCAGGAAGAAAAATAAAAGGGATTTTGCCCAAAAGCAGAAGTCAATTCCAAATGCATCTTTACAGCTCACACAAAGTCCAATGTGTGAAGGACCCTGTCCCTTGGCGACAGGCTTGGGAATGAAAAAAGGAAATCTACAGCAGAAAACGAGAAGACTCGCAGCAAAATAAATAACAATCTGCCTCTTGAAAAAAATTGCCAAGGCAGAGATCTGCCCCTAGATGGCACACACAAACCCACTCCAGGTAGAGAAAAGACAGGATGCGACTATATTTGTAGGAGTGGAAACCCCTGGAAGTCTTCCTGGCTCTTAAAGCAGGACTGACGTCGGCTACCCCTCGATGCTTCATAATTCTGGCTTCAATAACAAAGCCGTTAAACGTAGAACGTAAATGGACTGGACCCCGGAAAAAAAAGTCTGGCCGAGCCGAAAGCGCACATGAACCGTCTATCGCCATATTTACGATGTTGGCATACCATATTCTCCTGGGCCAAGTCCGTGCAACCAGAATCAGAGATGTTCCTTCCAAGATGACAAGATGTAAAAACAGAATAGGAAAACTGTTCCCACGACATCACCAGAGCGTCTACTGCCAAAACCTGTGGATCCCTGGTTCTGGAGACAAACCCGTCAGCTTTGCATTGGATCAGGGAAAGGAATCACCGCTCCAGGTGGATCTAAGCAGACAGACAATTAGAAGAACCTCTCAGGAGTCGAAGGTGCTGGCAATGCACAAGGCAAACATGGAAGAAGTGGATGGACAGCCGCACTCCAAAGGAACTTGAAGAAGTAGTCTTTATTAATAAAAACTGGACATAAAAATCCAAAAATACAGTCACATGAGGGGACAGCCGACGCGTTTCGCACACTGTTAGTGCTGAGCCATGACTAAGCACCAACAGTGTGCGAAACGCGTCGGATGTCCCCTCATGTGACTGTATTTTTGGATTTATATGTCCAGTTCTTATTAATAAAGACTACTTCTTCAAGTTCCTTTGGAGTGCGGCTGTCCATCCACTTCCACTTCTTCCATGTTTGCATTGGATCAGGACACTAACAGATCCACATCTAGCCTGCCCCATCGTCAACAAAGTGCCTCGAACGCCTCCAGTTGGAGAAGCCATTCCCCTGTTGACAACTGCTGACAACTGAGAAAATCCACCTACCAGCTCTCTACTCCTGGAATGTGAACTGCAGATAGAGCAGGAACCACAAGCCCCCCCCCCCCCCCGCTTCCCCTTTTTCCCGTCATCTCCCCTCTCCCCCTATTGTCTCACCTTGCACTCTCTCACTGCCCTCACTAATTTACCCTTTTATTGAATTATCACCATTTTGTGCACCTCCCTCTGGAGCTCAATTGTCAATTGCCATATTTAACCTTTTACGGTTTCCATATACCCCCATTTTCTATCTATTACTTTGCATAGATTTTAAGTCCATTCGCACATACGTCCCCCTCCCCCCCCCCCCTGGTCGCCACAGCAGACCTCACCTGGTTACTCCTGCCCCCGCGGACAATGGGGGTCGTAGGTTAGCAGCTCAACCCTCGTTCCTTCCCATATATGATGTTTTTTAGTCAGGTTTGATTGTGTATCTCTATG
Organism: Rana temporaria; assembly: GCF_905171775.1. Lineage (NCBI taxonomy): Eukaryota > Metazoa > Chordata > Amphibia > Anura > Ranidae > Rana > Rana temporaria. Next base: position 184,015,716 of record NC_053492.1, read on the forward strand.
CCTGTCACTTGTTTAGTTACTGATTGTTTGTCAATTCATTTCAGATTGTTCTCCTGACGAAGCGGCTTTGGCCGCAAAACTAGTAGAGACACCCTTAGTGACCCCTATTCCCACTGTGACCTTCCCCTTCTTAGAGGTTGAATACTGTGGTGACACATATGGATCGTCACTATTTTAAATTGTATTTTTGTCTGTATGCTTATTGTTTATATTGATAAAATTTATATCTTACCTTACCTTACATGTGCATTTTTTACAACTGCTCACCGTACCGCAATAGTCCAACTGCCCACAACCCCCCCTTCTTTGGTTTTTGGCTTGGGATCCACATTCCAATCTCTATTCTATTTAGAATCCTGGATGATGGTACTTTTAATTTACTTTACACTACATATACCCTTTAGAGCAGGAATATGCAATTAGCGGACCTCCAGATGTTGCAAAACTACAAATCCCATCATGCCTCTGGGTGTCATGCTCGTGGCTGTCAGAGCCTTGCTATGCCTCATGGGATTTGTAGTTCTGCAACAGCTGGAGGTCCGCTAATTGCATATCCCCGGTTTAGAGGCCAATTCTATATCAGAGCAGGAACATGGTAATCTACACAGGACAGAATGAGCCCCGTCTACTTTTGAGCAACTCAACTCGAGGTACGCCCCTAAAAATTGATATATGCCACGTCTGTAGTACTGTCTGACTGGACTCTGCCTGGTAGGCCCTTTAACTTCTTCATCCAATGCCAGGCACCAACTGGGTTTCTCAAAAGGTACAGACAATAGATTGATAAACATTCCTGTAGAGGCTAAGCCGACATCCATCATCAGAACCTTCCCAATAATGTGGAGAAACAACTTCCCTATCTCCAGCCCTCATATTGATTAGGTGGATAATACACCTGGGCCCCTGCATGGCGACCTGCGGTAACTACCACGGGTAGGAGCTATGTGGTCTAGCTCCCCAGTGGGCTGCCGCACTTAGCCTTGCAACTTCACTAGCCTCTTTTTGTAATTTTTCTAACTTTATCCTTATTTCTTCTACCTGTGCGATTTACAGGTAATTGTGTTTACGGTTGTTAAATACACTACTTGTGATCCCAGTGGCATTTACCATCAATTTATGCCTATATCTTTATTGTACATCACTGTATCTCATTGATATCAGTTTGCATTTTATATGTTTACTATATACTTACCTTTTATTGTTATATTATGTCTTATCAATTGTTTTTTTTCAAGGATTGAGCTGCTTTGCCACCCTCCCCCCACCATCTCCGCGGCTGGGCTGTCCCAGTGTGTCCTCTCCAGTGGCGACCTAGTGCCCGCCTTGATGGGGCCGACAGCCCCGCCCCGGGGCTGTCCCCCACCCGCCTTTGGACTGACAAGGCTATGCCTTGCTTGCAGTGCACGGGCGCAATCGTGACTTCATCGCGATCACGTCACGCGGGCGGTCAGTCTCAGTGATGCTGTGCGCTGGTCGCCGTGCACCGACGTCACTTGAGCCGGGATATTTAAACAGGTTTCTCCTGCCCTGTATGTGATGGACGCCGGTCCCAGGATTGCCGTCACTCCACCTAGTGGACAGTAAGTTGTACCCTCCTCTTACCTAGATGGACTTTCTCTATCACACCCCAGCCCATATACTGGCCCATACATTCAGGGGACTAATCCTTCCTTCCCCCATTTATCTAGGCTACCCTGGCTATGAATCTCCAGCTCCAGGTGCATCTGTTTGTGCTTTTCATTTATGCACCAAGCAGTGCCCTTGCTTCCTTCAACTACCATGTTGTCTAAGCACCAGCTCCGCCTGGGTCCCCTTCCCGGGGACCCCCTACCTCTGTCACTTACCAGTACAGGTATCTCCCCCTACACCCTGTTTTACTAGCACCCACCTCCCTGCCCTTCCCCTGCCCTCTTTCCCTCCCCTACCCACTGGTTCCTTCATGCCCTTCCCTTATCCCCTGCCCTCCCTGTCTTCCTTCCCCTCCCTCCCTTTTAGACCCCCTCCTTTCCCTTGGTTCCCTCCCCCCCTCTCCCACAAGCCCCCCCCCTCTCCCACAAGCCCCTCCCCCTTTTCCCCTTCATCTCCTCTCCCCCTATTGTCTCACCTTGCACTCTCACTGCCCTCACTAATTTACCCTTTTATTGAATTATCACCATTTTGTGCACCTCCCTCTGGAGCTCAATTGTCAATTGCCATATTTAACCTTTTACGGTTTCCTTATACCCCCATTTTCTATCTATTACTTTGTACAGATTTTAAGTCCATTCGCACATACGTCCCCCCCCCCCCCCCGGTCGCCACGGGAGACCTCACCTGGTTACTCCTGCCCCCGCGGACAATGGGGGTTGTAGGTAAGCAGCTCAACCCTTGTTCCTTCCCATATATTATGTTTTTTAGTCAGGTTTGATCGTGTATCCCTATGCCTGTCACTTGTTTAATTACTGATTGTTTGTCAATTAATTTCAGATTGTTCTCCTGACGAAGCGGCTATGGCCGCGAAACTAGTAGAGAGAACCTTAGTGACCCCTATTCCCACTGTGACCTTCCCCTTCCTAGGGGTTGAATACTGTGGTGACACCATTTTAAATTGTATTTTTGTCTGTATGCTTATTGTTTATATTAATAAAATGTATATCTTACCTTACATGTGCATTTTTTACAACTGCTCACCGTACCGCAATAGTCCAACTGCCCACAACCCCCCCTTCTTTGGTTTTTGGCTTGGGATCCAAATTCCAATCTCTATTCTATTTAGAATCCTGGATGATGATACTTTTAATTTACTTTACTTTACACTACATATACCCTTTAGAGGCCAATTCTATATCAGAGCAGGAACATGGTAATCTACACAGGACAGAATGAGCCCCGTCTACTTTTGAGCAACTCAACTCGAGGTACGCCCCTAAAAATTGATATATGCCACGTCTGTAGTACTGTCTGACTGGACTCTGCCTGATAAGACCCTTCAACTTCTTCATCCGATGCCAGGCACCAACTGGGTTTCTCAAAAGGTACAGACAATAGATTAATAAACTTTCCTGTAGAGGCTAAGCCGACATCCATCATCAGAACCTTCCCAATAATGTGGAGAAACAGCTTCCCTATCTCCAGCCCCAGAGGAGAAATCCACAAGTCCATAGACCTCAACGTGCTTAACCGTAGAAAACATGCAAGAGCCCATTGACAGAGTTCTTCTGCCCCATGCTAACAGGACATTCTGTAGAGGCTTAGAACTAAACTGAGCCAATGGAACTGCCTCAATCTTCCCTAATATTCTCATGCAGAGGAATACCTCAGATCTGAAGGAAGACATAGAATTTCTCAGTTCTTCACTGCTCCCTGCTGTGGGAAAAGAATCATGACTAGACTGTACCAGATCGAGTCCAGATATTCCAGTCTCTGAGATAGAACCGATGACTACTTCTTGAGACTGAGAACCCAGCCGAACCTCTCCAGAGTTTAACTGCAATAGCCATATTGTGCTCCAGTAATTGAACAGATTGCTCTCTGATCATCTTGGTAACCCAGAATGGGTACCCCCTGGAATCCTAACAAACCCAAGACCGGGGTCAAAATCTGCATGAACACCCGAGGAGCCATGACAACTCGAAAGGCAGGGCCACAAACTGAGAAAACTGGGCTGACAAAGAGGAAAAATTGGGACATGCAGATAAGCATCATTTATGTCCACCGGAAATTTCCTAGCTGAAATGACAGTACCACTGCCTAGAACTTTCGAAAACACACAGAACTTAAGTTGAATATTGGCCATACATCACCATTTGGATTTGGGACAGTTAAGAGATTCAAGCAAAACCCAAAAAAACATTTGGCCTCCGGAAATGGTATAAGCCGGGGATATGCAATTAGCGGACCTCCAGCTGTTGCAGAACTACAATTCCCATGAGGCATAGCAAGACTCTGACAGCCACAAGCATGACACCAGAGTCAGAAGCATGATGGGACTTGTAGTTTTGCAACATCTGGAGGTCCGCTAACTGCATATCCCTGGTATAAGCAGTCCTTGTGAAAACAGTTATTCTGGAGCCTGAAAAAGCAAAAACCTAATTTTGCAGATTCAAAAACATTTGAATGCATAACAAGTGGCAGAGGAATCTTGGAACACCAACCTGTAACCCCAAAAGATTGTGTAAAAAAACCTCCTCGTCTGCAACTTCCTTTTGCCATACCTATGCAAATGGCAGCAACTGTCCCCCCACCCAAGCGATTGGGAGCACCCCTTCATAGAGTGGAGGACTTAGAATCTGGCTTCGTTGGCTTAGGGGCCCAGATCTTCTTATAAAAAATTGTCCCTGAGGCCTGTGACCACCAAAAAGACTGTCTAGAGCAGGGATATGCAATTAGCAGACCTCCAGCTGTTGCAGAACTACAATTCCCATGAGGCATAGAAGGACTCACAGCCACAAGCATGAAGCCCAAAAGCAAAGGCATGATGGAACTTGTAGTTTTGCAACAGCTGGAGGTCCGCTAATTGCATATCCCTGGTCTAGAGGTAGCAGATCCTGAAAAAGCAATCGCTGCCCTCTAAAACACTTTCCATGAGAGGCAAGAGAACTACCTCCTGAAATCTTTTGGATATACTGAGCCAACTCTGTCCCAAATAGAAGTTCCCCAAGGAAGGGAAAAAAAACTGCCAATAACTTGTTGCAGGAAAACTTTGCAGATTAAAGCTTGTGCATATAGATGGACAAAGTCCCAGGCGCAAGATCTGCTGACTGGAATCCTTCAAGACATCCACGGCAACAGAGAGCGAATGCAGCATACAATTCGCATATCAGGAGAATGGTGCAGGCACTCTATGGAGCTGGTTCACATGGCTTCGGGGTGGCTGCGGAGCACACTGCACAGAAACGCTGCGCATTTTTGGCTATGTTTCAGGGCCAAATTCCTGTGCGATCCACGGCCGGGAAGGTATGAACTGAGCCTCAAACACTAACATTTAGTGGAACATGTAGGAAGGACCAGTAGCATACAACACAATAGGGGTGAGAAAAAAACTCCTGGGACCAAGGCTACTAGGGACTTTCCAATCTCGCTGCATGTTTTGACCTAGAGAGTCGTGAAACAATCTTTACCCATCATGATGGCAATGTCACACAGGACCTTTTAAAAACGAAATCCCTCTTTCCTGGTGTACACTAATCTAGACCTGTAGAGCACCCTTCTGTAAACACATTGATCAGTTAAGTACTGTGAGGGGTTCTGTATACACAGGTTCCAGCACTGAATGGCTGTGTTACAGGCAATCCTCATATGTCAACCTATTCAACCAAGTGGGGCTTTAGCCATAGGAATGGATTTGGAAAGCACCAAACTCATGATCCCTACTGGAACCATCCTGAGCACATCGTTTTTGCGCAGACAGCTGCACACCTGTGACCATCCCCTTAAAACACTGGAAAAGGAACTGAAGCACTTCCTGTATGAGAGGAGAGAGGGTTATATTGTGGAGGACCGCTTGTCTTTTCACCTATTAGGTGGCACATAAACCATTAACGATCAATATGGTTCCTCTGTGTCCCACAATGTACAATAAAAAAATTATATATATTTTTTCAAATATTTATCTTTCGGAAACAAAAGTTTTACTTCAAAATTGTTAAGCCTAGCTACTACTTCCAACAGAGCTGCACATAGTTATGTTTGATTAGCAAAGTATACACAACCAACGTACAGCCATAGTGCATTTTGCAATCTTGCTAAATATTGGTATTGATTGCCAGTCAGCTCAATACTTACATTATATTTTCCACTGATTTAGGCTTTATGAAGATAGCAACTGGGTATAATTGGGCTAGCTGTAATCTTTTAATTGCATTTCCAGAAACATCGAGTATGCAGTGCTTTCCCTGGGAAAAAAATAGGAGTAGGTCAGTTTAGATAGAAAACAAAAATAACACCCATCATTGAATACAGCAATAAAAACAAAACAAGACAAAAAAAAAAAAAAATACATACCCTTTCTGCCACTTCTCGCACAGACTGTACACTAGTGCCATACAGGTGATTATTGTATTGACCTGCCTCTATAAATTTGTGATCTTGAATATCCTTTTCCATCTGCTCCCGGGAAGTGACAAAGTGATAATCTCTCCGATCTACTTCATAATCTCGTTTCGGTCGAGTCGTATCTGAAGTAAAACAGATTCACATAAAGGGAAACTATAATGACCATCGTCAATTATTTTTTTCAATAAATGTTTAAAGGTTTAAACTGGTCTTTCATATTTCGTAATCATCGCACTCATCTACCGCTGTACATCTAAAAAAGTTGTGGACGCTTACTTTTGCAGTGCAGTCTATAAATGGCACTGCAGAAATCATCCTCAGGTGGCCAGTTCTCATCAGACGGTTGAGTTCACAGACAGTGTGCAGAACTAATCTGAGTGGCCACGTACCAGGTGATCTTCAATCACAGCGATCATAAATGTAAACAGTATAATGTTTATAAGTAGATGTAGGTGGGGTGGCGGCGCTGCCTAGTGCACTTAGAGTGTACTCAAAGTAAGTGTAAGTGCAACCTGTGTGGCTGTAAGTGGCTGGATGTCCAGCGGTCTACTTCGAGTAGTGTTAATAAGAAAGACTGTGCAGGTGTGTGCTACTGGCAATGAATTACAATACACCAATCAGTGCCACAATCTATATATGCAGCACATGCATGTGCTATACAGTGTACACAGACTGCTAAAATATTAATAACCAATATATCCTGTAAAAGAAAAATAATAAATAAATCACTATAGTGATAAGCAGTGCACCCTATGGAGGTGTAGGTGGGTGGTGGCCCAGCCAAATGAATAGAGCTGGGAGTCCACTAAAGTCTCAGAGAGACGCCAGTGGCTGGTATAGGTATAGATACCATATGCTGCAATGCACAAACCAGTGTAATGTTTATATTGGACCAGCCAAATTCCTCTCAAAATTAAGAAAGGGGGGGTAAGAGGAACAAATGAGTCATTCATTAGTCGTGTATCGCTGGGATAGATCAGCAGCAGAACATTTTTTTTAACCCTTTAACCCCCCTCCTCTCTTATACATCCGATCTCTATCCTGTATTATGGGATCTGAATATCAACCCTTCACTTTTCTTATGCATAAGAACCCCTTCATCTCCATCATTTCACCCCTTCGTCCCGCTGTTAATGACCTGTCTGCACTGTACCTAGTGCTCTATTAGCAAGGTCTTTGTTTTAACCACCTCAATACCAGCGTGTTCACTCATTTAAATAAAAAGTGTCAAAAACTGAGATCTTGGGGTGCCCATTTTCCAAAATCATTATTTAAGGGGTGTTTGTACTTTTCTGGCATTATTGATAGATATATATTGTTTACTTTTTTTAACCACTTCAATACCAGGCACTTACACCCCCCTTCCTGCCCATGCCAATTTTTAGCTTTCTGCGCTGTTTGAATGACAATGGTCATGCTACACTTTACCCAAACAGAATTGTTATCATTTTGTTCCCACAAATAGAGCTTTCTTTTTGTGGTATTTGATCTCCTCTGCGGTTTTTATTTATTTGCTAAACAAAAAAAGACTGAACATTTTGGGAAATAAAGAAAAAAAAATTGTTTTCTTCCTTTTATACATTTTTGTCAAGTTTTCTCCTTCATTCATTGGCACGGATAAGGTGGCGCCAATTAGATGGCACTGATATGCATCACTGATGAGCACTCATGAGCAATGATGGGTACTTATGGGTGGCACTGATGGGCATTGATAAATGGCACCGATATGCATCCCTGGTGGCACTGGCAGGCATTACTGGTGGGCACCAATTGGCAGCTGCCCGGGCACAGATTGGCATTTCCCTAAGGGTCTGGGGGGGCATTCCTGGTGGTCCTGGCATCAGGAGAGCAGCTAGTCAGCTCTTCTATACTCGCGTCTGTTAGACATGAGCGAGGAAAAGCGGATCAATGGCTCTTCCTGTTTTCATCGTGATCAGCCATGTTTGACACGTCTGATTGCGTTGGAGGCTCTTTACCGAGATCAATGTAACGATGCGTCAGACTAACACACCGCACTACTGATCACCGCGATGCGCGCCCCCAAGGCCACGTGGTGGCTGTTATCCTGCTGGACGTCATATGATATCCAGTCAGGATAACTGAACCACCACCTGGCCATCAATTTGCTATAGGCCGGGCAGGAAGTGGTTAAACAAAGGGAAAACCATTTTCCAATTAGTAAAATGTCCATTGATTCTTAAATCTCAAAATCTCTTGTCCCACTTAAAAAGTCCTCTTATGTTTATGGTAAGGAACAGAAAACAGGAACAGATTCTTATACTGTGGGGCATCCTTAAGCATTATTTCGATGGATGGGCAACAACTGGTCATAAAAGCACTAACAGTTTTTTGACGTGTGGTTGTTTAAGCCTACTTTTATTAATTTGATTAACCACTTCAATACAGGGTACTTTCACCCCCTTCTTGCCCAGGCCAATTTTCAGCACTGTCACACTTTGAATGACAAATGCGCGGTCATGCAACACTGTACTCAAACTAAATGTTTATCATTTTGTTCACACAAATAGAGATTTCTTATAGTGGTATTCAATTCACCACTGGGTTTTTTTATGTTGCTAAATTAACTAAAAAAAAAGATTGAAAAAATAAATAAATAAAAAGGATGTTTTTCTTTATTGGTTATAAATTTTGCAAATAAATAACTGTCATAAAATTTAGGCCAGAATTTATTCCGTTACATTTCTTTGGTCAAAATAACAAATCAGTGTATATCATTTAGTCTGTAGGAAGGATAGAGTACACATACTTGGGTATATATCTGAAAATTGATCAATCCTGATGTACTGACGGACCATGTTATTTAATGAGGCCCTAAAATGCCAGGACAGTACAAATAACTCCCAAATTACCCCTTTTTAGAATGTAGACCGTCCAATGTATTTAGTAAGAGGCATGGCAGGTTTTTTTGTCATAAGTTTTTGGATCATGAATTATAAATGAAAAAAAAAGTTTCAATTTTTTTTTTTTGACACATACTGTCACCAGTGCAGTACAACATCATCATGTAACTGGTGTGGTGGTGATCGGGGACACTGGTGACCGTACGGAAAAAACAAAACACAAAAACGTATTTTCAATATTATTTCAAAAGTTTTCAAGAAAATACATTGGCGTTAACAATTCAGTTTCGACAGTACAATTATAAAGTCGTCAAATGGGGCTCATATACCTGCAGGAAAAGACCGTACAAAGAGTGGATGAATTACTACACAGGGAAACAAAGTAACTGAATAAACAGTATTAAACACTTTCCCCGAAATATCTTTACTATACCGTAATTGCAAACGGTTTTCAACCAGGGGTGTCTTCGGTTGGGTGAACTAGCTACAGGCTATCAGAACTAATAAGACATATTCTTAACGTGTAGCTTTAATCCAGGAAAAAAAAAAAAAAAAAGGGGAATATCATACTCTAGAGAATCTTTGAGGAGCTTGAGTAGCAACCGAATGGTGGTGTGGGAGCCTATTACATCTAATGTTATAAGGAAACAGAAGCAAAAGAATACATTAATCTTGATCTGCTTGCCCAATACCTTAGACTCTTTAACAATGTAGTAGTGAGGTAGTATATTCGCAAATGGTTTTGGGAGCAAAAAACAAAGAGAAATCGAAAAAAAAAAAGAAGAGGAGGAGGAGGAGTAGTGGGGTGGGGAGATACAAATAGAAGGGTTGGAATCGTAGTAGGAACAGAAAAGGGGAAGACCACCCTCTCTGTTTTTTTTCATGGTATCTAACTAAGGTGATTATGAGCGAGCTATGTTTTGTGCATAGACTGTTTCCACATAGTGGTGCCAACAAGCCCTAACAGATCTATACTTGGTCGGCTTCTTTTTTGCCTCATGTACATGTTTCTCCATGTGTGCGATTTTACCTACTCATTTAAGTCAATCGGTTATAGCTGGCGGGGTTGTGGAGAACCAGTGTACTGGTACACACATCTCCGCTACATTGATTAGGTGCATGGCTAGGGACTGATGGTATGATGTGCGAGAATGTAGTGTGGTGGTGGAGATATTGTGCCGGGGTGAAATTTAACGTATCTGTAGTGATGTGGCAGGTAAGTCAGTGGACTCCCTTCCAATAAGGTGGGATTTTTTTTTATAGAATATATGTTTATTGTAGAATCTGAATCACACCAATTAACTGAGGAGGTGACACAATCCACAAATGCATCTTTTAGAACCGGTTCACACTGGGGCGGCACGACTTCGGGGGCGACTTGCAAAATGACTTCTGTATAGAAGTCAATGCAAGTCGCTCCCGAAGTCGTACAAGAACCTTTTTCTAAGTCGGAGCGACTTGCGACGCTCCTATTAGAACGGTTCTATTGAATACAATGAGACGCGACTTGTCAGGTGGCTGAGTCGCCTGACGAGTCGCCCCAGTGTGAACCGGCTCTAAGTGTTTTAATTAAAAACTGCTCTGTGAGGACTACTAGATGGATTGTCTTTATTATCACAAACCACAACAGCTGCATCATCTATTCATCCACGTGTCGACGGACATATTTCAACGTGGTGGGGAAACTGACTTGACTGCAACATTTACTGGCTGCAGGTAATAGTAAACATTACAAAAGTATATATTTCAAAATAACTATGCTACAAGTGAATGAAAACAAAAAAAATATAATTGAATCAGAAATATACAAAAACACTATATTCCTTTGAAAGGGAATCTGTTACCAGACTATATACAATATTTAGTAGTAAACATTTTAAAACAGAAACCACATTCACCTGGGTATCTATAGGCCAGTGGTTCTCAACCCCTGTCCTCAGGACCCACCAACAGGCCAGGTTTGCAAGATAACTGAAATACATCACAGGTGATATCATTTGCTGCTCAGTGATTGTAGTATTCTTGTCTGCATTTCCCCAAGGTAATACCTAAAATCTGGCCTGTTAGTGGGTCCTGAGGACAGGAGTTGAGAACCTCTGCTATAGGTATTGTAGGGAAATTCATCTTCACAGTTCTCAAGCAGGGGGTCAGCAACCCCTGCCAGACATGGCACGCAGCCGCATTGTTGATGACATACAATGGAAGCCTGGATCACCCACTCCCAATATATTAGGAAAGCCAGCTGGTGGTTACAGCTAGGTACACAGGAGCGACCATGGCTGGCTCTCTATCACCTCATTTCCCATCTGCCTCTGTTACCACCCACTTCACTTGGTTGGCCTGCAGCTAAATTTTGGAAGCTGTGTTGAGAAGGGCTGGATCTAGGGGGGTGGTGCACCCCCCTGCCCACAATGGATGCACTGCCCAGGTTGGTAAGCGACTCCTCCCATACATGGCACTAAGACTCAAAACAGGACATGCAGATGAGCTGCTCTTACCAACACTGCCCACAGCTAAAATCTGATGCTTTTTTAGACAAAACCTCCCTCTGTGCAGTGTGTCGTTGGCTGTTGGAATTCTGACCTGTGAAAAATACTCAAACGCAGCACAGCTGCAACAGCCAGCTACTCACTGTGCAGATCAAGGTTGTATCGGAAAAAAAAAGTCAAATCTCTGCTATGCATAAAGTAGGGAGAAACAGCTCTGCTGAGTGCCTTGTCAGCAGTGACCCCTGCTGACCACATCTTATGCTCTGCTGATCCTGTCCTCTGTCTTTCTGACCCTATACTGTTCCCTGCTGGCCCATTTACTGTCCCGCAAAACCCTGTTTTCAATCTTAATGACCCCCTCCTCAGCTTTGCTGACCCCTGTAAACTTCTCTACAAACTGCTGATCTCCCATCCTCCGCCCTCCTGACATGTTTTTACTGCACCCCCACATCAGACAGGCCACAACTGGTATTGGCGTTGACTCGGACGCTCCAATCTGCCCACTCATTTTGGACTGGCAATTAACCATCTATTGGGAACTACTAATCTAAAGGTGCAGGAACTGAGACCGATTTGATGTGTGAAGGTGCAAGAATTGGGGTGATCTGAGGTGTGCAGGTGTAGGAATTTGGGTGATCTGAGGCGTAAAGATGCAGGAATTGGGGTGAACTGTGGTCTGGAAGTGCAGGCATTGGGGTAATCAGGGATGTGAAGGTGCAGCAATTGGGTTTGTGATGTGTAGGTGCAAAAATTGAGTCTGAGGTTTAATGGTGCAGGAATTGGAGCTTTTCTGAGATCTGAAGCATCAGAAATTGAGTCTGTTAGGTGTGACCTTATGGGTGCAAGTACAGAAATGGGGCTGATCAGGGGTTTGAAGGTGCAGAAATTGGGCTGATCAGAGGTTTGAACTTGCATTATTTAGCGTATTTGAAATCTGAAGGAGCAGAAATTGAGTCCGTTAGGTGTGTTGGTACAGGAATTGGGGTGATGCGAGTTGTGATGGTACAGGAATTGGGGTAATGTGATGGTGCAGGAATTGGGGTAATCTGAGGTGTGAAGGTGCAAAGCTCAATATTCATTCCTTTGTAATATTCAGATCGTTTACAGAATTTACTTGGTAAAAATTCCTTTTTGTGCGAGTGTGAAGTTAGCCTGTTTTTATGTAGCTGGCACTCTAATTTCTTTAGAAAATAATTTCGGCACACTATGCTCAAAAGGTTGCCTACCCCTGTTCTCAACAGAGGCAGGGAAATCACATCATTCCTCTTTACTTAAAATCGCTGCACAATCTTGGCAGCCTGCCAGCCCTCACAGCAGATATTTTTAAGCTGTCAGAAACTGACTGATCAGATTGGACCTGTTCGAGCTCCCATAATGTGTGTTGCAGCGAAGAGAAAAGTGCATTGCCAAATATTCAACTTGTATTGTGCGATTTGGTGCATTAGCAGCCCATTAAAAAAAATAGGTGGTCTTAACACAACATAGCAAAATAGTAGGAATGGCTTAGAGAAGGGGTTCCCAACCTGGGGTGCGAGATGGACTTTCAGGGTGTGCTACAGTGACTGGTGTCCCTTAGTGACGAGTCATGACTCATTATTATACAGGATTTATATAGCGTCAACAGTTTACTTACTGTTTTTTTTTTCTAGGAGGATCCGGGCTGCTCTGTGCAAATTCACTCCACAGAGGAGGAAAATATAAAATGTTTTTATTTATATTTAAGAAAAAAAGATTTACAAATCACTTTAATTACAGCTTGTTAGGAATATGGAATATTTCAATGTTCGTAGACTGGTCACATTTTCAATGTAAGGTCCCTAAGATGTTGTTGGTTTCAGATGGTATTAGCAGGTCAATTATAGGAGTACTGTAATACTTTTCTGGAATTATGCAAGTCCAGCTTTCAGTAGCTGTAATGTTGCCCATTTAATTAATTCAATGCAGCCCATTAATCTACATTTGACATTCCTGTCCTAAATTAACAAAACCACACTAACTGTACTTATCTCATAGTATGTGGAAATGGCCATGAGCAACTTATAAAAAAAATAATAATACTTTTTTAAAAATAACACATTCCTGTATTATTCTATTCTCCTATCCAGCATTGTCTCTCCTACGATACACAATACAGTAGGAATCAGAGGGCCCTGCTCCTTAGAGCTGACAATCTAAGAGGGAAGGTCAAGAGATACAATAGGTAATAACTGTGGATGTGATGTACAGTTAGGTTGGGGGCAGATAGGCTTCTCTGAAGAGCTGAGTTTTCAGGGATCGTCTGAAAGTGGACAAAGTAGGAGAAAGTCGGACAGATCAGAGTAGAGCATTCCAGAGGATGAGAGAAGATTTGGAGAAGTCCTGAAGGCGAGCATGGGATGAGATGACAAGGGAGTTAGAGAGCAGGAGGTCTTGGGAGGAGCAAAGAAAACTATTAGGTTGGTATTTAGAGACTAGGTTAGTGATGTAGCTGGGGGCCAGGTTGTGGATGGCTTTGTAAGAAGTTAGTATCTTAAATTTAAAGTGGAAGTCTACCCTAACACTAAAATTATCCCCTGCAATCATTAATGTGAGCCAAGTTCAGCGTTGTCTCAAAATGAAAAAAAAAAAATCCAGTATTTCTACCTTTATTCTACTTCCTTCTGAGACAAAAATTAGCCAGTGGGTGTGGTTACTGAAATCTAGTGACATCACTACCTAGGAGGGACACTGTTCCGTTGTAGCCAGTGGGCATATAGAGGATGGGAGGAGCTAATCATAGGTTCCTGCCCAGTGTTCTCTCATAGTATATCCCAATACATGAGAAAATCAGGAAAAAAAAAAGCCCCATTCACACAGGGGGGGGGGGGGGGGCTGTGTGTGAGATGCAGTGCACATATACAGTATAGCTGTGCACAGGAGAAGGGAGCTGGACACAATTACAGATGTCGCTGAGTAAACAGGAGATTCTCCTGTATTTACTCTGACAGCACTCGTCCCGCCCCCTCTGAGGCAGCGCCGATAAATATAGCCTGTGAAAACTAAGATTTTATGCATCACCACAAGATGGCGTTGTGGCTACAAAAAGTGTGCTAATGTCCTAACTGAGAATACTGGTAAGAGCAAAAAACATGGACTTTAGAGGCACATCGTAATTTTAAAATAGAAAAATCTGAAAATGTATTAAACATGATTACAAATAACAGATTTGACCCCCTTCTGCTTCCATTGTGGGATTGTCAGCAGCTGGTCCGGCGTCGCCATTTGCGCCATCAGCGATGACATACGTCTGGCCAGGACTCATTATATATATCTGTACTGGGTGGGGGGGTGTCTGTACTGAGAGGGGTGGGGGGGGGTGTCTGTACTGAGAGGGGTGGGGGGGGGGTGTCTGTACTGAGAGGGGTGGGGGGGGGTGTCTGTACTGAGAGGGGTGGGGGGGGCGTCTGTACTGAGAGGGGTGGGGGGGGGGGCGTCTGTACTGAGAGGGGGGGGGGGGGGCGTCTGTACTGAGAGGGGGGGGGGGGGGGCGTCTGTACTGAGAGGGGTGGGGGGGGGCGTCTGTACTGAGAGGGGTGGGGGGGGGCGTCTGTACTGAGAGGGGGGGGGGGGGGGCGTCTGTACTGAGAGGGGGGGGGGGGGGCGTCTGTACTGAGAGGGGTGGGGGGGGGGCGTCTGTACTGAGAGGGGGGGGGGGGGGCGTCTGTACTGAGAGGGGTGGGGGGGGGCGTCTGTACTGAGAGGGGTGGGGGGGGGCGTCTGTACTGAGAGGGGTGGGGGGGGGCGTCTGTACTGAGAGGGGTGGGGGGGGGCGTCTGTACTGAGAGGGGTGGGGGGGGGGCGTCTGTACTGAGAGGGGTGGGGGGGGGCGTCTGTACTGAGAGGGGTGGGGGGGGGCGTCTGTACTGAGAGGGGCGTCTGTACTGAGAGGGGCGTCTGTACTGAGAGGGGCGTCTGTACTGAGAGGGGTGGGGGGGGGGCGTCTGTACTGAGAGGGGTGGGGGGGGTGTCTGTACTGAGAGGGGTGGGGGGGGGCGTCTGTACTGAGAGGGGTGGGGGGGGGCGTCTGTACTGAGAGGGGGGGGGGGGGGGCGTCTGTACTGAGAGGGGTGGGGGGGGGCGTCTGTACTGAGAGGGGTGGGGGGGGGGCGTCTGTGGTGGGGGGGGGCGTCTGTACTGAGAGGGGCGTCTGTACTGAGAGGGGCGTCTGTACTGAGAGGGGTGGGGGGGGGCGTCTGTACTGAGAGGGGTGGGGGGGTGTCTGTACTGAGAGGGGTGGGGGGGGTGTCTGTACTGAGAGGGGTGGGGGGGGTCGTCTGTACTGAGAGGGGTGGGGGGGGGCGTCTGTACTGAGAGGGGTGGGGGGGGGCGTCTGTACTGAGAGGGGTGGGGGGGGGCGTCTGTACTGAGAGGGGTGGGGGGGGGGGGGTCTGTACTGAGAGGGGGGGGGGGGGGCGTCTGTACTGAGAGGGGGGGGGGGGGGCGTCTGTACTGAGGGGGGGGGGGGGGGGGCGTCTGTACTGAGAGGGGTGGGGGGGGGCGTCTGTACTGAGAGGGGGGGGGGGGGGGGTCTGTACTGAGAGGGGTGGGGGGGGGGCGTCTGTACTGAGAGGGGTGGGGGGGGGCGTCTGTACTGAGAGGGGTGGGGGGGGCGTCTGTACTGAGAGGGGGGGGGGGGGGCGTCTGTACTGAGAGGGGGGGGGGGGGGCGTCTGTACTGGGAGGGGGGGGGGGGGGCGTCTGTACTGAGAGGGGTGGGGGGGGGCGTCTGTACTGAGAGGGGTGGGGGGGGGCGTCTGTACTGAGAGGGGTGGGGGGGGGCGTCTGTACTGAGAGGGGTGGGGGGGGGCGTCTGTACTGAGAGGGGTGGGGGGGGGCGTCTGTACTGAGAGGGGTGGGGGGGGGTGTCTGTACTGAGAGGGGTGGGGGGGGTGTCTGTACTGAGAGGGGGGGGGGGGGTGTCTGTACTGAGAGGGGGGGGTGTCTGTACAGAGAGGGGGGGGGGGGGTGTCTGTACAGAGAGGGGTGGGGGGGGTGTCTGTACAGAGAGGGGTGGGGGGGGTGTCTGTACAGAGAGGGGTGGGGGGGGGTCTGTACAGAGAGGGGTGGGGGGGGGTCTGTACAGAGAGGGGTGGGGGGGGGGGTGTCTGTACAGAGAGGGGTGGGGGGGTGTCTGTACAGAGAGGGGTGGGGGGGGGGGTGTCTGTACAGAGAGGGGTGGGGGGGGGGGTGTCTGTACAGAGAGGGGTGGGGGGGGGGTGTCTGTACAGAGAGGGGGGGGGGGGGGGTGTCTGTACAGAGAGGGGTGGGGGGGTGTCTGTACAGAGAGGGGTGGGGGGGGGGTGTCTGTACAGAGAGGGGTGGGGGGGGGTGTCTGTACAGAGAGGGGGGGGGGGGGGTGTCTGTACAGGGGGGGGGGGGGGGGGGGGTCTGTACGGAGAGGGATGGGGGGGGGTGTCTGTACAGAGAGGGGTGGGGGGGGGTGTCTGTACAGAGAGGGGTGGGTGTCTGTACTGAGAGGGGGGGGTGTCTGTACTGAGAGGGGGGGGTGTCTGTACTGAGAGGGGGGGGGGTCTGTACTGAGAGGGGGGGGTGTCTGTACTGAGAGGGGGGGGTGTCTGTACTGAGAGGGGGGGGTGTCTGTACTGAGAGGGGGGGGTGTCTGTACTGAGAGGGGGGGGTGTCTGTACTGAGAGGGGGGGGTGTCTGTACTGAGAGGGGGGGGTGTCTGTACTGAGAGGGGGGGGTGTCTGTACTGAGAGGGGGGGGTGTCTGTACTGAGAGGGGGGGGTGTCTGTACTGAGAGGGGGGGGTGTCTGTACTGAGAGGGGGGGGTGTCTGTACTGAGAGGGGGGGTGTCTGTACTGAGAGGGGGGGGTGTCTGTACTGAGAGGGGGGGGTGTCTGTACTGAGAGGGGGGGGTGTCTGTACTGAGAGGGGGGGGTGTCTGTACTGAGAGGGGGGGGTTGTCTGTACTGAGAGGGGGGGGTGTCTGTACTGAGAGGGGGGGGTGTCTGTACTGAGAGGGGGGGGTGTCTGTACTGAGAGGGGGGGGGTGTCTGTACTGAGAGGGGGGGGTGTCTGTACTGAGAGAGGGGGGGGTGTCTGTACTGAGAGGGGGGGGGTGTCTGTACTGAGAGGGGGGGGGTGTCTGTACTGAGAGGGGGGGGTGTCTGTACTGAGAGGGGGGGGTGTCTGTACTGAGAGGGGGGGGGGGTGTCTGTACTGAGAGGGGGGGGTGTCTGTACTGAGAGGGGGGGGTGTCTGTACTGAGAGGGGGGGGTGTCTGTACTGAGAGGGGGGGGTGTCTGTACTGAGAGGGGGGGTGTCTGTACTGAGAGGGGGGGGGGGGTGTCTGTACTGAGAGGGGGGGGGGGGGTGTCTGTACTGAGAGGGGTGGGGGGGGGGGTCTGTACTGAGAGGGGTGTCTGTACTGAGAGGGGTGGGGGGGGGTGTCTGTACTGAGAGGGGGGGGGTGTCTGTACTGAGAGGGGGGGGGGGTGTCTGTACTGAGAGGGGGGGGTGTCTGTACTGAGAGGGGGGGGTGTCTGTACTGAGAGGGGGGGGTGTCTGTACTGAGAGGGGTGGGGGGGGGTGTCTGTACTGAGAGGGGGGGGTGTCTGTACTGAGAGGGGGGGGGGGTGTCTGTACTGAGAGGGGGGGGGGGGTGTCTGTACTGAGAGGGGGGGGTGTCTGTACTGAGAGGGGGGGGTGTCTGTACTGAGAGGGGGGGGGGGGGGTGTCTGTACTGAGAGGGGTGGGGGGGGTGTCTGTACTGAGAGGGGTGGGGGGGGTGTCTGTACTGAGAGGGGTGGGGGGGGGGTGTCTGTACTGAGAGGGGTGTCTGTACTGAGAGGGGGGGGGGGGGGTGTCTGTACTGAGAGGGGTGTCTGTACTGAGAGGGGTGGGGGGGGGTGTCTGTACTGAGAGGGGTGTCTGTACTGAGAGGGGTGGGGGGGGGTGTCTGTACTGAGAGGGGTGTCTGTACTGAGAGGGGGGGGGGGGGGTGTCTGTACTGAGAGGGGTGGGGGGGGTGTCTGTACTGAGAGGGGTGGGGGGGGGTGTCTGTACTGAGAGGGGTGGGGGGGGGTGTCTGTACTGAGAGGGGTGGGGGGGGTGTCTGTACTGAGAGGGGTGGGGGGGGGGTGTCTGTACTGAGAGGGGGGGGGGGGGGTGTCTGTACTGGGAGGGGGGGGGGGGGGTGTCTGTACTGAGAGGGGGGGGGGGGGTGTCTGTACTGAGAGGGGTGGGGGGGGTGTCTGTACTGAGAGGGGTGGGGGGGGTGTCTGTACTGAGAGGGGGGGGGGGTGTCTGTACTGAGAGGGGGGGGGGTGTCTGTACTGAGAGGGGGGGGGGTGTCTGTACTGAGAGGGGGGGGGGTGTCTGTACTGAGAGGGGGGGGGGTGTCTGTACTGAGAGGGGTGGGGGGGGGTGTCTGTACTGAGAGGGGGGGGGTGTCTGTACTGAGAGGGGGGGGTGTCTGTACTGAGAGGGGGGGGGTGTCTGTACTGAGAGGGGGGGGTGTCTGTACTGAGAGGGGGGGGGTGTCTGTACTGAGAGGGGGGGGGGTGTCTGTACTGAGAGGGGGGGGGTGTCTGTACTGAGAGGGGTGGGGGGGGTGTCTGTACTGAGAGGGGTGGGGGGGGGTGTCTGTACTGAGAGGGGTGTCTGTACTGAGAGGGGTGGGGGGGGGGGTGTCTGTACTGAGAGGGGGGGGGTGTCTGTACTGAGAGGGGTGGGGGGGGTGTCTGTACTGAGGGGTGTCTGTACTGAGAGGGGTGGGGGGGGGGGTTGTCTGTACTGAGAGGGGGGGGGTGTCTGTACTGAGAGGGGGGGGGGTGTCTGTACTGAGAGGGGGGGGGGTGTCTGTACTGAGAGGGGGGGGGGTGTCTGTACTGAGAGGGGGGGGGTGTCTGTACTGAGAGGGGGGGGGTGTCTGTACTGAGAGGGGGGGGGTGTCTGTACTGAGAGGGGGGGGGTGTCTGTACTGAGAGGGGTGGGGGGGGTGTCTGTACTGAGAGGGGTGGGGGGGGGGTGTCTGTACTGAGAGGGGGGGGGTGTCTGTACTGAGAGGGGGGGGGGGGGCTGTACTGAGAGGGGTGGGGGGGTGTCTGTACTGAGAGGGGTGGGGGGGTGTCTGTACTGAGAGGGGTGGGGGGGGGTGTCTGTACTGAGCGGGGTGGGGGGGGTGTCTGTACTGAGAGGGGTGGGGGGGGGTGTCTGTACTGAGAGGGGTGGGGGGGGGTGTCTGTACTGAGAGGGGTGGGGGGGGGTGTCTGTACTGAGAGGGGTGGGGGGGGGGTGTCTGTACTGAGAGGGGGGGGGGGGGTGTCTGTACTGAGAGGGGTGGGGGGGTGTCTGTACTGAGAGGGGGGGGGGGGGTGTCTGTACTGAGAGGGGTGGGGGGGGTGTCTGTACTGAGAGGGGTGGGGGGGGTGTCTGTACTGAGAGGGGTGGGGGGGTGTCTGTACTGAGAGGGGGGGGGGTGTCTGTACTGAGAGGGGGGGGGGTGTCTGTACTGAGAGGGGGGGGGTGTCTGTACTGAGAGGGGGGGGTGTCTGTACTGAGAGGGGGGGGGTGTCTGTACTGAGAGGGGGGGGGTGTCTGTACTGAGAGGGGGGGGGTGTCTGTACTGAGAGGGGGGGGTGTCTGTACTGAGAGGGGGGGGGGGTGTCTGTACTGAGAGGGGGGGGGTGTCTGTACTGAGAGGGGGGGGTGTCTGTACTGAGAGGGGGGGGGGGGTGTCTGTACTGAGAGGGGTGGGGGGGGTGTCTGTACTGAGAGGGGTGGGGGGGGTGTCTGTACTGAGAGGGGTGGGGGGGGTGTCTGTACTGAGAGGGGTGGGGGGGGTGTCTGTACTGAGAGGGGTGGGGGGGGTGTCTGTACTGAGAGGGGTGGGGGGGGTGTCTGTACAGAGGGGGGGGTGTCTGTACAGAGAGGGGTGGGGGGGGGTGTCTGTACAGAGAGGGGTGGGGGGGGGTGTCTGTACAGAGAGGGGGGGGTGTCTGTACTGAGAGGGGGGGGGGTGTCTGTACTGAGAGGGGGGGGGTGTCTGTACTGAGAGGGGGGGGGTGTCTGTACAGAGGGGGGGGTGTCTGTACAGAGAGGGGTGGGGGGGGGTGTCTGTACAGAGAGGGGTGGGGGGGGGTGTCTGTACAGAGAGGGGGGGGGTGTCTGTACTGAGAGGGGGGGGGGTGTCTGTACTGAGAGGGGGGGGGTGTCTGTACTGAGAGGGGGGGGGTGTCTGTACTGAGAGGGGGGGGGGGTGTCTGTACTGAGAGGGGTGGGGGGGGTGTCTGTACTGAGAGGGGTGGGGGGGGGTGTCTGTACTGAGAGGGGTGGGGGGGGTGTCTGTACTGAGAGGGGGGGGGGGGGTGTCTGTACTGAGAGGGGTGGGGGGGGTGTCTGTACTGAGAGGGGTGGGGGGGTGTCTGTACTGAGAGGGGTGGGGGGGTGTCTGTACTGAGAGGGGTGGGGGGGGTGTCTGTACAGAGGGGGGGGTGTCTGTACAGAGAGGGGTGGGGGGGGTGTCTGTACAGAGAGGGGTGGGGGGGGTGTCTGTACAGAGAGGGGTGGGGGGGGGTGTCTGTACAGAGAGGGGTGGGGGGGGTGTCTGTACAGAGAGGGGTGGGGGGGGGGTGTCTGTACAGAGAGGGGTGGGGGGGTGTCTGTACAGAGAGGGGTGGGGGGGGTGTCTGTACTGAGAGGGGGGGTGTCTGTACTGAGAGGGGGGGGTGTCTGTACTGAGAGGGGGGGGTGTCTGTACTGAGAGGGGGGGGTGTCTGTACTGAGAGGGGGGGGTGTCTGTACTGAGAGGGGGGGGTGTCTGTACTGAGAGGGGGGGGTGTCTGTACTGAGAGGGGGGGGTGTCTGTACTGAGAGGGGGGGTGTCTGTACTGAGAGGGGGGGGTGTCTGTACTGAGAGGGGGGGGTGTCTGTACTGAGAGGGGGGGGTGTCTGTACTGAGAGGGGGGGGTGTCTGTACTGAGAGGGGGGGGTGTCTGTACTGAGAGGGGGGGGTGTCTGTACTGAGAGGGGGGGTGTCTGTACTGAGAGGGGGGGTGTCTGTACTGAGAGGGGGGGGTGTCTGTACTGAGAGGGGGGGGGGTCTGTACTGAGAGGGGGGGGTGTCTGTACTGAGAGGGGGGGGTGTCTGTACTGAGAGGGGGGGGTGTCTGTACTGAGAGGGGGGGGTGTCTGTACTGAGAGGGGGGGGTGTCTGTACTGAGAGGGGGGGGTGTCTGTACTGAGAGGGGGGGGGGGGTGTCTGTACTGAGAGGGGTGGGGGGGTGTCTGTACTGAGAGGGGTGGGGGGGTGTCTGTACTGAGAGGGGTGGGGGGGGTGTCTGTACTGAGAGGGGTGGGGGGGGTGTCTGTACTGAGAGGGGTGGGGGGGGTGTCTGTACTGAGAGGGGGGGGTGTCTGTACTGAGAGGGGGGGGGGGGGTGTCTGTACTGAGAGGGGGGGGGGGGGTGTCTGTACTGAGAGGGGGGGGGGTCTGTACTGAGAGGGGGGGGGGTGTCGTCTGTACTGAGAGGGGGGGGGGTGTCTGTACTGAGAGGGGGGGGGGTGTCTGTACTGAGAGGGGTGGGGGGGGTGTCTGTACTGAGAGGGGTGGGGGGGGTGTCTGTACTGAGAGGGGTGGGGGGGGTGTCTGTACTGAGAGGGGTGGGGGGGGTGTCTGTACTGAGAGGGGTGGGGGGGGTGTCTGTACTGAGAGGGGTGGGGGGGGGTGTCTGTACTGAGAGGGGTGGGGGGGGTGTCTGTACTGAGAGGGGTGGGGGGGGGTGTCTGTACTGAGAGGGGTGGGGGGGGTGTCTGTACTGAGAGGGGTGGGGGGGTGTCTGTACTGAGAGGGGGGGGGGGGGTGTCTGTACTGAGAGGGGTGGGGGGGGTGTCTGTACTGAGAGGGGTGGGGGGGTGTCTGTACTGAGAGGGGTGGGGGGGGGGTGTCTGTACTGAGAGGGGGGGGGGGTGTCTGTACTGAGAGGGGGGGGGGGGTGTCTGTACTGAGAGGGGGGGGGTGTCTGTACTGAGAGGGGGGGGGGGTGTCTGTACTGAGAGGGGGGGGGTGTCTGTACTGAGAGGGGGGGGGGGTGTCTGTACTGAGAGGGGGGGGGGTGTCTGTACTGAGAGGGGGGGGGGTGTCTGTACTGAGAGGGGGGGGGTGTCTGTACTGAGAGGGGGGGGGTGTCTGTACTGAGAGGGGGGGGTGTCTGTACTGAGAGGGGGGGGTGTCTGTACTGAGAGGGGGGGGTGTCTGTACTGAGAGGGGTGGGGGGGGGGTGTCTGTACTGAGAGGGGTGTCTGTACTGAGAGGGGGGGGGGGTGTCTGTACTGAGAGGGGGGGGGGTGTCTGTACTGAGAGGGGGGGGGGTGTCTGTACTGAGAGGGGGGGGGGGGTGTCTGTACTGAGAGGGGGGGGGGGTGTCTGTACTGAGAGGGGTGGGGGGGGGGGTTGTCTGTACTGAGAGGGGTGTCTGTACTGAGAGGGGTGGGGGGTGTCTGTACTGAGAGGGGTGTCTGTACTGAGAGGGGTGGGGGGGGGGTGTCTGTACTGAGAGGGGGGGGGTGTCTGTACTGAGAGGGGGGGGGGGTCTGTACTGAGAGGGGGGGGGTGTCTGTACTGAGAGGGGGGGGGTGTCTGTACTGAGAGGGGGGGGGTGTCTGTACTGAGAGGGGGGGGTGTCTGTACTGAGAGGGGGGGGGTGTCTGTACTGAGAGGGGGGGGGTGTCTGTACTGAGAGGGGGGGGTGTCTGTACTGAGAGGGGGGGGTGTCTGTACTGAGAGGGGGGGGTGTCTGTACTGAGAGGGGGGGTGTCTGTACTGAGAGGGGGGGTGTCTGTACTGAGAGGGGTGGGGGGGGGTGTCTGTACTGAGAGGGGTGGGGGGGGGTGTCTGTACTGAGAGGGGGGGGGGGGGGTGTCTGTACTGAGAGGGGTGGGGGGGGGGTGTCTGTACTGAGAGGGGGGGGGGGGGGGTGTGTGCTGAGGGGGGGGGGGGGGGGTGTCTGTACTGAGAGGGGTGGGGGGGGGTGTCTGTACTGAGAGGGGTGGGGGGGGTGTCTGTACTGAGAGGGGTGGGGGGGGTGTCTGTACTGAGAGGGGTGGGGGGGTGTCTGTACTGAGAGGGGGGGGGGGTGTCTGTACTGAGAGGGGGGGGGGGTGTCTGTACTGAGAGGGGGGGGGTGTCTGTACTGAGAGGGGGGGGTGTCTGTACTGAGAGGGGGGGGGGTGTCTGTACTGAGAGGGGGGGGTGTCTGTACTGAGAGGGGGGGGGGTGTCTGTACTGAGAGGGGGGGGGTGTCTGTACTGAGAGGGGGGGGGGTGTCTGTACTGAGAGGGGGGGGGGTGTCTGTACTGAGAGGGGGGGGGTGTCTGTACTGAGAGGGGGGGGGGGTGTCTGTACTGAGAGGGGGGGGGGTGTCTGTACTGAGAGGGGGGGGGGTGTCTGTACTGAGAGGGGGGGGTGTCTGTACTGAGAGGGGGGGGGGTGTCTGTACTGAGAGGGGGGGGTGTCTGTACTGAGAGGGGTGGGGGGGGGTGTCTGTACTGAGAGGGGTGGGGGGGGGTGTCTGTACTGAGAGGGGTGGGGGGGGGTGTCTGTACTGAGAGGGGTGTCTGTACTGAGAGGGGTGGGGGGGGGGGGTGTCTGTACTGAGAGGGGGGGGGGTGTCTGTACTGAGAGGGGGGGGGGTCTGTACTGAGAGGGGGGGGGTGTCTGTACTGAGAGGGGGGGGGTGTCTGTACTGAGAGGGGTGGGGGGGGTGTCTGTACTGAGAGGGGTGGGGGGGGTGTCTGTACTGAGAGGGGTGGGGGGGGTGTCTGTACTGAGAGGGGTGGGGGGGGTGTCTGTACTGAGAGGGGTGGGGGGGGTGTCTGTACTGAGAGGGGTGGGGGGGGTGTCTGTACTGAGAGGGGTGGGGGGGTGTCTGTACTGAGAGGGGTGGGGGGGGGGGTGTCTGTACTGAGAGGGGTGTCTGTACTGAGAGGGGTGGGGGGGGGGGTGTCTGTACTGAGAGGGGTGGGGGGGGGTGTCTGTACTGAGAGGGGGGGGGGGGGGTGTCTGTACTGGGAGGGGGGGGGGGGGTGTCTGTACTGAGAGGGGTGGGGGGGGTGTCTGTACTGAGAGGGGTGGGGGGGGTGTCTGTACTGAGAGGGGTGGGGGGGGTGTCTGTACTGAGAGGGGTGGGGGGGGTGTCTGTACTGAGAGGGGTGGGGGGGTGTCTGTACTGAGAGGAGGGGGGGGGTGTCTGTACTGAGAGGGGGGGGGTGTCTGTACTGAGAGGGGGGGGGTGTCTGTACTGAGAGGGGGGGTGTCTGTACTGAGAGGGGGGGGTGTCTGTACTGAGAGGGGGGGGTGTCTGTACTGAGAGGGGGGGGGTGTCTGTACTGAGAGGGGGGGGGGGGGTGTCTGTACTGAGAGGGGTGGGGGGGGGGTGTCTGTACTGAGAGGGGTGTCTGTACTGAGAGGGGTGGGGGGGGGGGTGTCTGTACTGAGAGGGGTGTCTGTACTGAGAGGGGTGGGGGGGGGTGTCTGTACTGAGAGGGGGGGGGGGGGGTGTCTGTACTGAGAGGGGTGGGGGGGGGTGTCTGTACTGAGAGGGGTGGGGGGGGGGTGTCTGTACTGAGAGGGGTGGGGGGGGGTGTCTGTACTGAGAGGGGTGGGGGGGGGTGTCTGTACTGAGAGGGGTGGGGGGGGGTGTCTGTACTGAGAGGGGGGGGGGGGGGTGTCTGTACTGAGAGGGGGGGGGTGTCTGTACTGAGAGGGGGGGGGTGTCTGTACTGAGAGGGGGGGGTGTCTGTACTGAGAGGGGGGGGGGTGTCTGTACTGAGAGGGGTGGGGGGGTGTCTGTACTGAGAGGGGTGGGGGGGGTGTCTGTACTGAGAGGGGTGGGGGGGGGGGTGTCTGTACTGAGAGGGGTGGGGGGGGTGTCTGTACTGAGAGGGGTGGGGGGGGTGTCTGTACTGAGAGGGGTGGGGGGGGGTGTCTGTACTGAGAGGGGGGGGGTGTCTGTACTGAGAGGGGGGGGTCTGTACTGAGAGGGGGGGGTGTCTGTACTGAGAGGGGTGGGGGGGGTGTCTGTACTGAGAGGGGTGGGGGGGTGTCTGTACTGAGAGGGGTGGGGGGGGTGTCTGTACTGAGAGGGGTGGGGGGGGGGTGTCTGTACTGAGAGGGGTGGGGGGGTGTCTGTACTGAGAGGGGTGGGGGGGGGGTGTCTGTACTGAGAGGGGTGTCTGTACTGAGAGGGGTGGGGGGGGGGGTGTCTGTACTGAGAGGGGTGTCTGTACTGAGAGGGGTGGGGGGGGGTGTCTGTACTGAGAGGGGTGTCTGTACTGAGAGGGGTGGGGGGGGGGTGTCTGTACTGAGAGGGGTGGGGGGGGGTGTCTGTACTGAGAGGGGTGGGGGGGGGTGTCTGTACTGAGAGGGGTGGGGGGGGTGTCTGTACTGAGAGGGGTGGGGGGGGTGTCTGTACTGAGAGGGGTGGGGGGGGGGTGTGTGTACAGAGAGGGGTGGGGGGGGTGTGTGTACAGAGAGGGGTGGGGGGGGGTGTGTGTACTGAGAGGGGTGGGGGGGGTGTGTGTACTGAGAGGGGGGGGGGGGGGGGGTCTGTACTGAGAGGGGGGGGGGTGTCTGTACAGAGAGGGGTGGGGGGGGGTGTCTGTACAGAGAGGGGTGGGGGGGGTGTCTGTACTGAGAGGGGGGGGTGTCTGTACTGAGAGGGGGGGGGTGTCTGTACTGAGAGGGGGGGGTGTCTGTACTGAGAGGGGGGGGTGTCTGTACTGAGAGGGGGGGGTGTCTGTACTGAGAGGGGGGGGTGTCTGTACTGAGAGGGGGGGGTGTCTGTACTGAGAGGGGGGGGTGTCTGTACTGAGAGGGGGGGGTGTCTGTACTGAGAGGGGGGGGTGTCTGTACTGAGAGGGGGGGGTGTCTGTACTGAGAGGGGGGGGTGTCTGTACTGAGAGGGGGGGGTGTCTGTACTGAGAGGGGGGGGTGTCTGTACTGAGAGGGGGGGGTGTCTGTACTGAGAGGGGGGGGTGTCTGTACTGAGAGGGGGGGGTGTCTGTACTGAGAGGGGGGGGTGTCTGTACTGAGAGGGGGGGGTGTCTGTACTGAGAGGGGGGGGTGTCTGTACTGAGAGGGGGGGGTGTCTGTACTGAGAGGGGGGGGTGTCTGTACTGAGAGGGGGGGGTGTCTGTACT